>NC_134676.1:22007999-22176527 GCF_030463565.1 Pelecanus crispus
TAAGGACTTGCAAAATCTGGCAAGGTCACAAAACCAAGCATCTATAAAGCAGTAAAGCATCTTCATCTGTCGCAAATGTAAACACTTCCATGGTTTATCCCATGACAAGATTCTATGTAGTTTATCTGTCCTATAGCCTGACAAGAAGTCCCCACAGATTTTTTTTAATGGGTGTGTATCTGACATATGTGCTTGAGACAGATTTTGTCTTGTTTCAGTGCCACATCTGCTCTCAACAGAATTTCTAGCTTCAGTTTAGACCTGTATTTTGTTAATTTATGTTTGCCTTCTTGATGAAATAATGTTTAAAACTGTCATTGGAAAGAAACATTCCTGAGATCTTTAATCACCATTTTCTTGCTCTCTTCATTTCCTGTTTGCCTAGTCAAATACAAAGATCCCACACTTTTTTCTTTTTTTTTTTTTAAAAAAAAAAAAAGAAAAGAAGAAAAGTCTAAAGAAGGCATACCTTAACATTTACATTTTGCAAGCATAAGCCAGACTTGCAAATATGACAGGCTGAGTCAGGGTGAATGACCTCTACTGCTTAGTGAAAGACCCGTGACTCTCTTTTTTTTTTTCTTTTCTCTGTATCCAAAGTCCAATCCCAGGATAAGTCAAACAGCATGCAGAAGTAAAAGAAATATTGTGTTCTAAAAGGTCAGGGAAAAAAAGAAAGCTATTTGACATTAAGGAAGAGAACATGAGATTAAGCATTGCCAAGATGTATAAATATTTCAAAATGGCTGGCACTTTGTACCTACCGTGATGAAATGATGTAGGTGTACCTATCGTGTAGGTACACGATAGGTGTACCTATCGTGATGAAATAGCTGACTGCTTCCCTCCTCCTCCCAAGGGCTCAGAGGCTTTGCAGCCAATACAGGCAGCACCAACGCCTGCAGTTTCACAGATTAAGCCTCTACCTGGAGAGATTTGTCTTCTGTTCTTGCCCTTTCATATGAGATTCCTGCATAGCCTATGTGACTTGTGGATGCTCTTTTCCTTGCTCCATGAGTGCCTGTACAGCTGATTTTGGTCTGGGCTGGAATACCCTAAATATTGTTTAAATATTAATGGCGAAACAAAAGATTCTGCATGATATAGTTGAAAAAGCACAGGGGAGCAAAAACATAGATCACTAAAAAGGTCAGATTCTACCTGTCTCTCTCCCGGCTTCAGTACTGCAGCCCAAAGTACAAGGATGCTGATTCCTGGTAGCCACAAGGAAGAAAGAATTTATCAGGTATCTTGGGTAATAAAAGGTTTTTTTCACTGAATTCAGGAAATGCAAGAAGAGGCAGCCTGGCCTTGGGCCAAGCTAGCCCGGCAGCTAATGCCATGCTGAATTGTGAATTGTGAATTGTGAACCTTTATTTTCTTAATTTAAAAACTGAAAGGATTTGTATTTTGATCTAAAAACTACAAGAGAGGAACACCGATCATTAGTTAGCTCTCTTTGCCTTATTATTCTCCATCTTAGGCTTTTTCTACTTCTGAATCTTACTTACTTGCTAATTTTATAGCATGGCCTACACCTTGAAAGTTTTGAAAGCACAGAAAATATTTGCTCCCAGTACATGCATTGAACTTGTGAAATAGAGATTACATTGCATTTATATTATTTTTACTTATGTAGACCTCTAGTGCAAAACTGAGAAACAGCTTTGTCAGCATGTCCATCATTCCAGAATTCACTCATCCAAAACAATTCAGCTGCATACAAAACAGTCATCTCCTGGTGCCTTTGTTAATACAAGATGTCTTATATTTAGTATGCAACCCTGAAAGTTATTGTTTATCTTCTATGTACTGTAAAATTAGTGTTTTGGGTAAAAAACAAACTGTGCTACAAAGATTGAAAAATGTTCTAAAATCACACTGTTGTACATCTAGATAAGCCACACTGAATGTACTAGCAACCTCATGAGCAGCATGTCCATCCTACGTTAGCTTTTGTGATGACATGTTATTTGAATGACTATTTGCCATCACCTAAGGAAAATGAAAATTTCTCCTTTTTTCTTTAGTCCAAGTTAGGAAATAATAACTAACTTGTTCTGTGCATTCCATTATTCAACATTTGATATGAAAAAAATTTTCACTTTTCTGAGTGTTAGCAGATGAACAGGAGGTAGTATAATCAAAGCAGCCACTGAAAACCTGAACTGATGTTCATGACTATTTCTGCAGTGTTTCTACTATTCCTGGTTAAAAGAATAGACATTTTACTAAACTGGGTCCCTTGTATGTTAACACCTGGTAAAAACAGCTAGTTCATAGTAATTATGTGCAAAAGAGAGCTTCAAGCACACCATGTACCAAAAATGTGAATGTATTGTAACCCTGTGACTGGCAATCAACAGAAATTCCTGCCCTGTAAAACTGTGCTTTGCAGACAAGAGTATTCAGGAGTATTGTCACAGCACACCACTGGACTAGGATGCTTGAGGTACAAAACCTTAGTTGTGCCTAGCATATACTATTCAATTCTGGTCTATTTCTTTCCCATACTATCTTCAAAACCCTCCGAAGAAGACAGAAGGAAGAAGACAACATTACTGCCAGAAGACAAATAATAAACAAAACCTGAATTTTAAAAAAAAAAGTATTGTTTCTCCAACCAACACACAAAGCAAAATCTCAGCATTACTTCTTGCTTTTTTATGCCTTTTAAAAATTAAACAAACAGAAAAGTATTGTTTGTGCAGAGATGCTGTTTACTTTAATGTTTTTAGTTAAAAAAAAAAAAAAATGATCCTATGCCTTAAAGGAGGACATATAGCAATCTAAAAAGTAACCCTTCTTTATGTTCTATTGATAGTTCCCTGTATGGAGGTTTTAAGTGAGAGATTGCTTAGACATTTCAAAGCTAAGATAAATGCCAATATAATAAAAAGATGTGGAGGATATTTGGGAACACAGATTCACTTATGTCTTGTAATTTCTAATACAGTACCTTCAGTAAATCTACTTTAAAAGTTTAATAGAATAATAAATCCAGAGTATCTACTTTCTAAATTCTATAATCAAAAGCTTCTCTGAATATTTTAGTCTACTGTTTCACACATCTATTTAGCTAAGATTTAAAATGACATTCAAAATTGAGAACTGTTTTATGGAAAGCTATAATTTAATAAATTCATAATTGTGTAATATAATACTTTCTTAAAAACAAAATTCCATTAAAAAAATGCCTTAATAGGAGGAAGAATCTCTCTGGTTTTCCATAAAGGCAATTGATAACAAATATGATGTGCCCTGTTTTCAGAGGGAAATGTGTTGTTTCTCATGTTTTTTTGGTATGTATTCACCTAAATTTGATAGAAAGAATAAATCACATGCATAAAAAAAAAAAAAATGAACTCTCAGTGTGCTCATGCATGCATGCACACATACAGATGGTCTAAAAGGTTGAGCAAATTCATGATGCCTACATGACCACATAGGCAGAAAGAGTAATATTCAGTGTTCCATACAGGAAAGAAGAATCAGCTGCAAAAATGCATGATGGCATACATCGTGTCTTTGAAAAAAACTCCATTTAATCCCTATTTTCATGTTACAGTGAGGTAGGTTTAAACAGCTGTAAATGAAATTGAAAACCTGCAGAGCTAGAATGAAATCACTTCTGACACACACTCCATATGCACGGCTCTATTATACAGTTTGCCTATGCCATAGCTCCTACAGGTGATTTACTTTACCCAACACAGAGCACATGCATAGAAGTAGGTAGCCCACAGGGCAGACTGCTGGCAGCCACTGCACCTGCCTTCTCCTGCCCTTCCCTCTCTGCCCAGCTCTCAAACCTCGGGCAGACACCCCCAGAGCCAGTCACTTTTGCTGCTCACACCCACGTGAGGGTGGCTTCACCCTTTCAGCTGGGGAGAAGGCAACAAAGCTTAAATCTGAATACAACGCTGCTTGTACGTTTCCTACCCTCTACAGACCTGTATATTTGGGCCCAGGATAAGTATGGACTCAGCGTTAGAGGACAGGGTTACAGAAAAAGTGCCAAGACATTTAAAACATCTTCCTGGACAAAAAAAAAAAAAAACCCAAAAAAAACCACCAGCTTTGGGGACACGTGCAGAAGGTGTGGTGCTTTCTGGGTGTTTTACCGTCATTCCTTCACGGTGACCCCCACGCTGCCACCAAAACCAAGTGCCACCAGCCAGAAGCGGACACCGTGCCCGCCATCCATGGGGCTGCCGCCACCCTACAGCAGCACAGCCCGGCGCAGCCTGCTCCTGTTTGTCAAAGGCCGGAGGAAATCCACGCGAGGAAAGGGAAAGCAGGGACAACGGGATATGATGAAGAGGCGGGGAAGTCATGGCGCGTGTAGGGGCTGCCACGATGCAACAGCAAGGACACGAACCAGCAGCTGCCATGCCAAAGGGCGCTCGGCCTCGCTCAGCCCCAGGGCCGGCTGTGAGGGACGAGGCAGGCAGGAGAGGGAGCGCGGCAGGGTGGGCGCTGCGGGCAGCCCGGGGGTGCCGGGCGGCGGCCGCCGCAGGCCCTGCCCTCGGGGCCCGGGGGCGGCGGGGCCGCCGGGCGCTGCGCGGCTCCCGGGCGCGGGACGCGGAGGGGCGGGGCGAGCGCCCCCTGCCGGCGGGGCGGTGCGGGACCAGCCTGGCTGCGGGTGCGGGGCGGCGGGGCGCGGGACGGCAGCGCAGCAAAGAACGGCAGCGCAGCAAAGAACGGCAGCGCAGCAAAGAACGGCAGCGCAGCGCGGGCCCGGCCGCCCGACGCCGCTGCAGGCGCGGAGAGCGCCGCGCCGCGCCACGGGAGGGGAGCGGTGCTCGCTCGTCCGGCTCCGCCGAGCCACTCGCCGCAGCCCGCGGAGAGCCGCTGCCTACCGTCCCCGCCACCGCTCTCGCTCCCCCGGTCCGGCGCTGCTCCTCCGCGGCTGCCGGCGCTCGGGCTGGGCCGCCGGGGCCGCGGAGGGCAGCGCATCCGCCGAGGCGGCGGAGCCCGCCTGCGCTAGCCCCGTCCCTGCTCTCCGCCTCAGCGCGGGCACACCACGCCGCGACCCCCGCCGGGGCGCCCCGTGCTACCTGGCCCCTCCCCGGCCCCACCGCCCCTCCGCGGCACCGAGCGGAATTTCCAAAGCGCCGCGCTCGCCCCGCCGCCCCGCGGGCTGCACCGCCTCCGCCCGCGCCGTCCTCCGCGGCGGCGGGCCGTCGGGCGCGGAGCCTGCCGGGAGTTGTAGTCCTTGCTCCCCGCCCTGGGGGGGGCGGGCGCGGGGGAGCGGGGCAGCGGGACTACAGCTCCCGGGGGTGCGCGGGAGGGAGGGGCGGTGCGGGGGGAGGAGCGGGGACAGCTCCGGTGCTGATCGCGACGCGGGTTTGTCAGCAGAGCCCGGGCGGGCGGCGGCGGCGGCGGCTGTTGGCGTGCGGGAGCGAGCGGCGAGCGGCAGCGGAGCGAGCGGCGGGCCGCGCCCGGCGATGAGGCACGAAGCGCCCATGCAGGTCGGTCCCCGGGCCGGAGCCGAGCTGAGCGGCGAGGCGGACGGCGGGCGCAGCGCCAGCGAGAGCCGGGCAATGGCGGGACGGGGCAGGAGCCCCTCCACCCTGCCGCGGCATGGCGGGGCCGGCGGGCCAGGCTCTGCCGCTGGTGGCCGGGGGTTGTGAGGGCGGAGGGGATGAGGACGACCCTTGTGTGAGGGGCCCGGGGTGCGTGAGGGGCCGGGGTGTGCGTGAGGGGCTCGGGGTGCGTGAGGGGGCCGGGGTGTACGTGAGGGGGCCGGGTTGTACGTGAGGTGCCCGGGGTGTGCGTGAGGGGCCCGGGGTGTGTGAGGGGCCCGGGGTGCGCGTGAGGGGCCCGGGGTGCGCGTGAGGGGCCCAGGGTGCGCGTGAGGGGGCCGAGGGGGGTCGTGTCCCTGTACGAGGGGTCCCCGGCGAGCGACCGCAGCCCATGGCGGGGCAGGGGTGCGGTGGGGCCCCCCTGCCCCCCAGCAGCACGGCTCCCCGGGCCAGGGGGGCAGCCAGAGCAGGAGGCTGGGCGGTACGGCCCTGCAGTGGCCACCACCCCGCCGCCTTGGCCACGTGTGTGTTTTGGGTCTCATTTGGGCAAACTGAACAGTCTTTTACAGATACTGCCCTATGAGCACTGATCGCAGCTCCCCTGGGAATGAATGGATGTAAGTTGTTAGGCGTGTGCGAGGTCCTACCTGGATGCACAGGAGACTGGCATCCCCACCTGTTTATTCAATGAGAAGTTGTCCATCTGCACCAGGGAGAGATGGCTCATGGCTAGGACTGGGGGTAGCAAAGAGGTGGCCCCTTTTCAGCAGTTTTTATATATGGAAAAAATATACTGCCCATTAACACTGGACAAACAGACGCTGTACGGTTACAAGTTACATTAAGCAAAGTTTTTAGCAGTTTCTAGGTTGTTGGTTTAAAACAGTTTACACTGTGAACTGTACTTCAGTTAGTAATTAGTGCCTATTTTATAATCTCATGCAGGAGCTCTGGGGGCCCCAGACTATACACTCGAACACATGACTGCTTTTTAATAGAAGATCGGTCATGTTACCAGTGGATTGGTGGCAATCAATCCTGCTGATTTTATACGATGCAAAGAGCACTTTTGCAGTCTGCTGTGATTTAAGTTATGAACTGCAGCTCCGTTAGCTAATATTTTTCATGCTGGATATCTACTCTGGCAGTAATAGAATTTCAGCTTGAAGGGAAGGTCTGCATCCTCTTCAATATGCATGCTTAAAAAGAAGTGCAAAAGCTTAAGTTACATTGATATGGAGTTGGGTTTGCTTGACTTTGGACAGACACTGATAATCTCATAAATCTTTTGCAGAGCAATTGCTCAGATGTCACATGCTGAAACCTTTCAACCAAAGGGGTGCTCTAGAAATAAGCCATTCTTCAGTTAGAATGTCTTTCATTTTTCTGATTGGAAAACAGCAATAATTAGGATGCTGTTTAAAATGCCTAGTTCTGCATGGTACATGCATGTGTTGGAAATGTTTGTGTGGTATTTGCCATTTATTTACACACGCTTATTCAGATGGTGAAGTTTAGTATGTATTCGCTTTGGAGAACATTTCATTAAAAGCAAATTTCACTAGTAAAGGATGACAACTACAGTTTGGTCACTATTGCATTTGACATTTTTGACAGGTGTTGAACTCACTGACATTGTTAAATAGTTGTGGAAACAAAATGATGGTAGAAAATTAAAATAAAATCTAAAGAAAGGAAAGTCCAGATATAAAAAATGTGTATTTGACACATATCAGAGAACAGTTTCTTGGGTTTTTTATATGGTTGTCAGTACAAACGGAATTATTGTTAAACATAATTGAATAAAAGTCAGCAGAAATCATGGCCTTAGTATAAAAAGAGACAGCAGAGAGCTATAAAAAACCCTACAAATTCCACTTTTTCAAGGCTGGTGAGATGGTCAAACAGTGTCTATTTTTAAGCATCTCTCATCCAAAATTATAATCACAAGCATCTGGATTTTTCCAAGATGTGAAAATGCAGTTTGGCAGATGAGGTTTGATTTTTCCCTTCCAGTTACTGTATCATCTTTTTTTCTTTCTTCTACTTACACTATTCCCAGCATACTGGGAATAGCATATTGTTCTTATTAAATATTCCAGCAAAACAATATTCTGTTGTGGATTCTTCTTAAAAGTCCTTTCGTTTTCCAACATTAGGCTAGTATGGTTGGGCCTTATTCAAATGTGGTTTAGACTGGCTGATCTGATTGCTTGATTTATCTCTTTTAGCTGTCTGATTTCCTATTATATGAAACAAATGTAGTTGCTTCTTTGCACACAACAGATTTATGGAACAGTCTGTTACAGAGCTACCATCTCTGGATTGTGGAGCAACAGAAAGAGTGCTCAAGTGTATGTCTTTTGATCATGATAAAAAAAACTCAGAGGAGAGTGTAAGCATTTTTTTTTTCCCATTTCCATCAAGCAGTAATTAAAAGGAAAACTAAAAAGTTAAAATATTTTAGCAGGATGAGAAAAAGGGCCTGTGCAGTGGTATTGTCTTTCTTTATTTATGAATTCTTTGTTTTAATCTGAAGGTCATGCCATTTCTCTGTAGACACAAAGGGCCAACAATTACCAGAAAGGCAGTCCAAACAGTCCTTACAGAAAAGTTACCTAGTGTAAAAGTTTGCTATTGTCATCTGCTGGGTATAATTGGATCTGGGTCAGAGTTTGTGACTACCTTTCATTTTTCTAGCCATGCTTTCAAACAGCAGATATAAGTCTTAGTAGTGCTTGTGGCCATGGAGAGGGCTTTGGTTTAGAAGTCAAAAGCAATGAACTCTCTTTGCTGTGAAACGTAGACATCTGTGTGGTTTCTGCACGTTCTTTTAAGAATTAGTCTGAATTAATTGAAAAGTCTGTGTGTCTCTCAGTAGTTTCCCTAAGGCTTTGGTGGTACTTTCAAAAGTGAAGATTCAATGTGAAATTCTCAGTGATTCATACACTGATTCACCCCCTTCAAGTTTCACTCCTTATCTAATTGTAGCATGCAAATTTTCCACATACCTGCACTTTGCCAAAATAGAAAAGTGGGAATGTAGTTTGGATAACCTGTTCTTAGTGTTTATCAGAGCATATGGGCTTTAATAGTGGTAGTTTGTAGAAAATGCTAGATGTCTAGAGACCCCCTCTTCCACTTGCTAGGCCATCAGATCATTTCAAAGGTGTCTGAGGCCACAGAGGTGAGGGAAAACTAGGAAGTGGGAAATAATCCGTAAATCTGCTTTACCAAGGAAATAAATGAGAACATTTTCTTCTTAGCTTTTCATATGCTTTTGTGATTGGCAACGGTTATGCCCAGACAAAATAGGTTTATAACAGGCACATCCAAACATGATGGAGAAGGGCAATAGCAAGCAGAAAGGCTGCTTCCAGATATATAAGAGATTATTATAAAATTATGATTAAAAAAGCCAAATCAGAGCTATTAGACACAGGACTTAGTATGGCAATTCATTTCCTATCACTCAGCAAAATTATTAGATACGTCAGCCGTGGTTCAAATTAGAAGCACTGGAGTAGAAGAGCCTGCCAAGCCACTGAGTCCACAGAGCAAGTTGTGTACACCTTTTTGTTAACTGATCAGGCTGCATTTGGAGCCAATAGTCCTCTTTCTGTCATTGCCCTTTTTGGAAGTGTACTGTGGAAGCTCGTTCCCTTGCTGGTTAGATAGTCTCTAGTGTCCAGCTCAGAGGCATTCAGGGCTAGTATATACTGACTTCTTAATGTCCGGTGTTTGTTCCAGTATGCATCAGTCTAAACAGTTCTCATTCCCTAATGTTCGTTCCAGATTACTCTCTAGAGAAACAAGCTGATGTTTTGCCTTTTTTTTTTTTTTTTTTTTTTTCTCTGATAAAATAAGCTCTTCATTTCTCTGGTCTTCCTAGTAACTTTTTTCTGTACTTTCCAGTTTGAACTCAGCTTTCATAAACACACTTGACCAGAATTGTTACTAATGGCATCTCACCAGTGCCTTAGACAGTGGCATTAGTATTTCATTTTGTCTCTTGGCCTGATGCAGCTGTTTTGGCAATTGAGAAGATGCACAGTCTTTGCTAGTCTCATGACTCTGAGTGCTGCGCTAAATAGGGCAAATGGCAGAGGGCTGTAACTACCTTATCTTCATTCTCTTTCCTAACCCCCAGTAAATCCAAATTTATTTCTACTGGAGTACCTGACCTGACACAGCTGGTATTTTTTCTTTTCAGGGCCACATTATTTTGGTGGCTTCTTGACATCTTGTGTTAAACTAACCAACTTAGGACTTTATTTCTGGTTTTGCCACTATTTGGAGAAGGGGATTTTGCTGTACTACCTAGAGTGGGAATTGGAAATATGTTTCTTAAGCTACCCTTTTCATGGAGAAGGTAAACCTAGGTTAAAGAAAGACAAATGAGGCATAATGCCCTAGCTCACCACAAGTAGATTGATCAGAATCCGTGTGCTAGAGGCTTGCCAGAACCATTCTTTATTGCACCTTGCATTGTGCTGTCCTGGGCAGCTGCCAGCACTGGCCACGTTCATGCTGCTTCTGCTGATATGAAGCAAGTAGAGCTTCTTTAAAATGTTTTAGACTCTCACCTCTCTGTATCTTCCTGATATTCCCCAACTTGGAATTTCAGTATGCTGCTTACAATAAAACTTTGCATTTCTAACTACACCTTTCAGACTGGGTTATGATATACTGGCACATATTCATGAATCTAACCTCATAATACCTTGAAGCAGATAAGCTTCTCCTGATGCTGCCAAGTATATTGGTTCACAAGCTGTGCTCTGCAGATGGCAGGCAATCCATAAATTCCAAATAAGTGGCTGGTGCATTATACACTGAACTCTGTTAAGTCTTATTAATTGGTCAGTTAAAAATTAGATGATAAGGATTTGTGAGAATTGGCTGTGGTCTGCATCTGTGGATGCTGAGGTATTTGTTGAGAACACACCAAAAGTAAGAGAGGTTAAGCAGCTTGCCCAAGATACAGAAAAAAGGAAAGCAAAAGTCATAGGATACGTCTGAAAGAGTTAGGAATAAAATAAAATCTCTAGATTATTGGTCTGATATCTGGCTAGAAAATCGTTGATTTCTTCATGACGGGGCTTTATTGTCGTACTGTTCTTTATATATAAAGCCCTTGGTACCATTTTGACTATTCTGATGATGACACTTGATCTGCACTTTAAAGACACTCACTTGCAGTGCATCCTACATTACAGTCCGGTGAGTTACAAACATTGAATTTTCCTGTTGTATTTCATTGTTTCTAATTATTTTCTGCAAAAAGCAAAAAGATCACCTCACAAAAAGCTGTATGTGGAGGGAACTCTGTCTTTTTACTAAAATAATGACTGAAGTCAGTTTCTTCTTAGAAAGCAATGGTAATGTATATATTTCTACACTGTATATAGAAAAGGAGTGTTGCTCATTGAAACAACTGTAAATTAGCTAATCAGTGTCTACCTATCTTTACTGTAGATAGAAACAAGGCATTTTCCCTAAGCTTGCTATCAATCTTTTCCTTTAAGACATGCCTGTTATTATAGTTTTTAAAAGAAAACAATGTATTTGTGAAAGGCACAAAGGAATGAACATCAGTATTTTCAATCCCAGCTTTTCTTGCCTTTTGCATCATATTTTCCAGGGGCAATTTATCCTGCATTAGGCATCCAGAGTGGGGTGCATGTATAAGTGCAAACTGAAGTGATGTGCAGGCCATGGAGGTCATGGCATGCTGTTCTGCTTAAGTGAGAAAGCTGTTCAATTTGATTTTGTCAAAGAATGAGGTCCTCTAAGGCCATAAAGAGTAACATAGCCAATTGTTTTGTTATTATCATGAAGGTGGCAGGTAAACACATACTTTTTCAGACATTTGTTCTCAACCCTGCCCTGTTTTAACCTTTTCTTTTGGGATCAAGGAAACAGATGAACATGAGACTTGAAAAGTACCTGAGTCTGATACAGAAAGCTCTGCTTAATGATTAAACTTGCCTATGCCCATAAATAATCCACATTTAAAGAGTTCAGAAATGTGCTGTAAGCAGGGAAGAATACAAAGCAATCCTTTTTTGTCCTTGGACCATATTCGAGCTGGGGACATACCTTCTCCTAGTTTTGATGAGGAGCAGGCATGTGAGACCTCCTGACTATAGGTCTTCTGATCATTGTCTTGAGCTTAGATTTCCCAGTGGACTCTCAAGCCTGTCCTGAGCCCTCTAGGAGGTAGCCTGAGACTGCCTTTGGTGCTAACAACCTGATGGGTGTAGGAATCTGAATAGGGACTCATTCTACAAAAACACAAGTATGCAATATGCTAATGAAAATAGCCTAGTGCATTCTGTCTTCAATTTTACTAAATAAGGACAAAATTTTACTGAAGAGAAAACTCAATGTGTTTTGCTGAAACTGATGGTTGTTTAATATATCCATTTAATCATTTGAGAAGAGAACTTTGTCAAAATAAAGGTAAGAGTTTTGGTTTCTTGGAAACAGAATATTATAACATTAGTGAAGTTGGCATGTTTATTTGGTTCTTGTCCATGTATGTAGTATTTAATTACAGTCTGAACATGACATTCCTGGTGATTATTTCTAGCATCGTTTCCAAAGGGGGAACATAACATCAGCCCTAGCTTCTTCACATTTATTTGCCAAATGCCTCCATGGTAGGGACAAGTCCTGTTAGGAGTGAACTGACATATTAATACATCGGGAAGTAGGCTACAGTGCATCCCATCCTTACTTGAAGTCAGCAGCTTGCATTTAAGAAAGAGAAGCACTGCAGTCTTAGTCACAAAGTTCAAGAGGACCACACATCTAGGTTTCCCTTAGTCAGCAGAAAAATAGAATCCTCTAGAGTATCATTTACAGTGGGAGCCTGATGTAGGTGAAGTGAATTGTGCTCTGAAGAATCTGTCTCTGTGCTTACTACAGCATGAGTGAGTTCAGGAAGTAATGGAAAAGTCTTAGCACCGTTACTGAATTTGATGTTTCTTCAGACTATTGCAGGCACTAGTACTTTTCTAAAACTCATGTGGGTTTTGGGCATGAGAAGGGATCACTATTTGTAGTCTAAGGAGACTGGATCTCTAGGCTCTCTGAAGTTAGCCTCTCCAAATGGTTTGAATTATTATCAATACCTCACTACTCATCTCATGATCCCCCATGTGGGAGGTGGAGAAATTAATCCTTTCCCATGCCTTTCCTAGGCTTTCTGCATCAAACAGGCGGGCATACTCCTACTCCTGAAATAAAAGCTGGCTGAAATTCTGTGTTCAACTTGTCCATAATTCTGCCTATGGTACTGCAAGTAATGAATCCATAAGTTCAAGGCACAGTGAAGGTGTTGGATTTTATTTTTTTTATTATTTTTCAAGAACTTTTAAGGAAACTATTGCATGGGTAACTCACATAAACACATTAGTTTAGAAGAGCACTGAAATTTCTTTGTGGGGAAAGTCTGTGTTTAAAACCATCCACAGGAAACACATTCTTACTCAGGAAGGCTACAAAATGTACAAGATTTAGCAAGGCTATTATTAGAATCCAGGTCTCCTGATTCCTGTGCTCACTGAATCAAACTGTGCCTGAAGTGTTAGGCATTAAAGTACATGGGGATGAATTCTAAGTCACATAGAACTGAGGACAGCAAATGAAATGAAAGTTAAACCCATTTTTGTAAACCTTAAGTGAGTTGAAGAAGCTACATGGAAATCTTCCTAGGAGATAAAATCAAGAAAGAAAATTATTATTCTTCTTGCTAGAAGTGGTAACTACTGGTTTCAGCTGCTGCATTATGGAGAGCAGCCAGAAGGGCAGTGGAAGAGGCTGCTGGGGAGATTGTACAGGTTGCAAGCTGGCATCCCCAGGCACTGCACAGTCTTTTGTCTGCTGGACTTTATTGACTTGTTGTTGCAAACTGTACACAACATCAGCATACTCTTTACTACTTTATAGCTAGTTGTGATTAGACTGGTATAAACAGTGTTTTATTTTCTTCTTCTCATGTTCTAAGCAAAATATCCCCAAACAGCTTTAGAATAAGGGAGAGTAGTGAAGGTGGACGGGATTTGTTTCTGTCTTTTACTATAGAAATCAGAAAGAGGAAATATTAGAGATGTATATGCTTGGTAATATTTAAGTTTTTGTTCTAAAACTTCTTTGTTGCATGCCTGTGAAAAAAGTGAATAAATATTAAGGCCAATGCAAACACTCAGGGTGCAAGCATGTAGGTACCCAAGACTATATTTAATCAAGAACTTTAGTCAATACCAAACAAAGGGGTCCTTCTGAAATCAAACACTCCCTGCTGCATTATTTATGAAATATAAATCTTACACTGAATTTTCTCTCAAAAGCTTGCTACTTCCATTGTCTCCTTCAGGACTTTTTGTCCCCACTTCTATATGCCTCTTCAGTAGCCCAAAGAAGCTGTCATACTGTTATTTGTACTATGAGACAGCAGAATTAGCTCAGAAAATTTATGCAGTAATTGAAATTCTGCAGAGAAGGTGGGTTAGTGTACAGCCCTCACCCTGGTTCCAGCTGTCCTCTCTGATTGCCCAAATGCACTCTAAGATGTCTAGGTTAGAAAGCTTTGATGCAAGCTGCTTTTCCATAAACCTTTATGTCAGGGTATGATGTCTGTCTTTCTGTCTAAAATATGTGTGCAAAAATGTTATCTTTAGTATTGCCAAACTCCAAGAATTTTAAATCCTGACAGGCTCCCAAAATACTTGAGGTTTTTTTCTTTAAAAGCATATGAGGTGAAACACTATGTAGTTCTAAGTTCTTTATTTTTGCCATCTGTTTTTTTGAGCATCCCAAGTAGAATTTTGGTCAGGTTTTCAAGTTAATCTCTCCAACTCTTCTGAAAGCCAAAAGTGTACTTTTTATAAATGGAATCCATGACCTTTGGAGCCCCTAGAGCAAAATAAACTTGCTATTTAGCAGTATTCAGTAATCTGTGCTTATTCAGGTGTTTTATATGGATGAGAAACTGTTTTAAGGACTCAAATTTGAAAACATTGACAACTGCCACTTATGATGATGTTGCATTAACATCATTTACATTTAAACATTTACATTTAAATATTTACAGTAAAATAAATGGTTCAAGAATTTTATCAGATGTAAAACATACTAGTTTTTGGTTGGAGACCTACGTCTTATGTCATAACACAGCACTGATATCTTATTTCCTTCTTGTTCAAGTGCAGTATCTTTGTCTGTATTTTCACTGTCTATTTCATTCATCACATTTTCTGAAGGTAGATCTTTTTAATGATGTACTCAAGAACTGTCCTGGAGTTTTAGAATTATTATTTTTTTGGTATGAGTCACCAGTGATGTTTACATCCTCTTTTGCAACAGGAACTATTACCATGGATACAAGGATCATAAAAAAGAATTAAACCTCTGTGAACTCCTTCTTGATTTCATTCTTCTCTGGTATCAAAAAGTCCAACAAAATCTAAATGTTTGCAGTTTTATATGATACAAGAGACAATAAACTATTTCTTTTTATTTTGAATTACAGATGGCATCTGCTCAAGATTCCAGATATGGCCAGAAAGATACATCTGACCAGAACTTTGATTACATGTTCAAACTGCTCATTATCGGCAACAGCAGTGTTGGGAAAACCTCCTTTTTGTTCCGATATGCTGATGATTCCTTTACGTCTGCATTTGTAAGCACGGTTGGGATCGATTTCAAAGTAAAAACAGTTTTCAAAAATGAAAAAAGAATTAAGCTACAGATTTGGGTAAGCCAAAAATAATAATTCTATGAACTAAGCAAGCTGTAGCAGCTTGATAGATAGTGTTTAAGCTACTGTAGGTTTGCACTGAATGTCATAAGCTTTTTTATATATATATATATATATATGGCATAGTAATGGAAAAGCAGTTAATTATTTCCTGCATCATTAGTTAATTATTTCCTGCATCATTTTCCTGTCTTGAATAATAGACTGTAGATGGTATTTTTAAGGTATTGAAGAACAGCAGAGTGTATATTCTGAATTAAATTCCATTAAGAAATAACACAGGTTGACACATATTGATATCTGTGCAGTGCAGTATAAACAACTGTGCAATATGCAGGCTATTGAAACTGATACTCATTATTAAAAAGTACCTTGAAATAACAGTTAGGATCTGGCTTCTTCCCACAGATATTATAAATTCATGTAGAAGCTATGGTAGTGGATGCATAGCAGAAGGCATAATTTTTTGCTCTGTTAGTTATATTTGTCATCCTGATCACCTGAAACGTCTTTCTTCTGCTGAGGAAGAAAAGATGTGGAAAGTGAAAGCGTAACAGCTGTGTTGCCCCAGCATACAAAAAACCTTGTCACTTGCCTACACCTTAGAGATGGTGCAAAGATGCAGGAAAGTGTGATGCTAGGGAATAGGTGTTCTGTTCTGCAAAATTTCCTCAGAAAGAAAGGATAGCCAAAACTTATTTATGCAGGAGCCACTGATGCTCACATCTCCTAGTTCTTGGGTGATAGGGTGGTACTCATTTACAGGAGGTGGGGGGATAGCAAAGCATTTAACAGTGTGGAACCTGGCATTAAAGCTTCAGGTCTTTGCCATCTTCCTTGGATGCTTGAAGATTTTGAGGAATGTTTCCTTTGTGAGGTATTCATAACAGCCTTATTAACCAAGATTTTATCTTTTTTTGTGCATGAATACAAGAAATTTAAAATTTTATTTAATGATGGGCAACCATTAAATATCAGGAAACCTGGGATCAAATATGACCAGTTTACGTAACATGTTTTGAACAGCAGATAAATGGAATATCTTTTTAATACAGCACAAAGGTGAATTTCCTGGAGTTTCATAGGCTGCATGTCATTCATGTCTTTTCAGGTAGGCTTTGGCCCTTGATATCTCAAATCATTTGTTCTGTGCCCTCTAGGAACTGGAACAAAGACTCTTTCCCTCTAAACTTCTCTACATTTTTAGGCTTAGATTCTTGCTATTATCATAACAGTGCTACATACTAGGTAACTGTATGGAGCATGTATGCTTTCACTGCAATAACTTGCTAGTTTTGTTGTAGTACTTTAATATTGGAGATCACATGGTAATTCACATTGACATTACCTTATTATTTTTTTATAATGGAGCAATAAAATTGTGTTCACGTTATAGTCTTTACAAAGTTCTTCTTTTAATCAGCAAGTATCCTCTGCAATAGATTTTATTGTTCATGTCTCTCCTAGCAAAAGCACCAACATTAGTTTACAATGTTGTATTAATGTGATTAGTTTGACACCAGTATATTTCTTATAATGCCTCTCCACAGCAGAGTTAAAATATGTGCTTGGCTCAAAGCAGTCCGTTAATCTAAATGTGTTCAGGGCTATCCATGGCACAGAGAGGATGTAGCAGCTGTATTCTTGCCAGCTGGAATAAACTTCCAGTTCTAGCAAAACAGACATTTTGTTGTTCTTTGTATTGCAGTAGCATGCAGAGGCCAAACAGACTCTGACAGTCCTTGCCTGAAAAAACTTGCAATTGAAATGAGTGAAACAAACACATGGGTTCCGTGCCCCTTAGGGAAGAGGGAACAGAGGCTCAAAGTGTGAAAGAGACTTTCCTAAAGTCATCTACCAGGACATAAGGTTAGAGACAGGACTTCAGATCTTACTTTCATGCTAAAGCTTTTTACCCCAGCCAGCACTGCGTCTTGGTTTGGCGGGTTTTTTCCCATTAAAATCTTAATGCCAGTTCTTAAAGGCCTTGTCATTGCCAAATTAACTCAAATTGCAACAGCTCACTATTGCTGTTTGCACTTTTTAGGTGGAATATTCTGCATTGGAGCATTGTGTTGCAGTTACGCTTACTAGTAAATCAGTTGACTGTTGCACCTCTGGGACCTTAAATAAAATCAGTTAAGTATCTCAGAAAGCTATTCTAGTGCACAAAATCTGAAATAGAGCACTATTACTCTGCCTCATAAGCTATATCAACAGCCATATTGTTCTTAATATGTAGTATCTGTATATGTAACATCTAATATTATATTATATCATATTATACTTTATTACTTTCTTTGATTATGCAAATGTCTTTCTAAAATGAGTAGCACTCCTGCAATATCCATTTCCATTTCAAACTGCATTTATGAAAGTCTATTTATATTAGATAAAATATAAAATTGAATGAATCATAGTGAGTGTGATTTGATGTTAATTCTGAGTAGAAACATGCATAAGGTTGTAACACTTCTTTCAAAATCACTGGCAAAGTATTTGGTGACATCATGTGATAAATGATATTTAGTATGTGTGAAATAAAAAGTTCTGAAAAATCCCACAGGTTTGAATAGTCAGCAGAAACTGGAAGTGCAACTTTAAAATGTGTTCTGAATGACAAGTTCAGAACTGAATTACTTTGCCATGTACTGCAGTGAAGAAGTACATGGAATGCTGCTGCTCTGCTATTCGTGCCGGGCAGTAAGATCCAAGAATGTGTAAATACTAATGCTGTTAAGTCACTAAAATTCCCTAGCTAGAGACACAGTTAATCAAATACGTGCCCTGTTAGAATGTTGTACATGTTCTTCTTGGGTAGACATTTAAACTTTGTATTTAATAGCCCTTTCAGCATGATACGTTGTGTTCAACTTGAAGCATGTTGAAGCTCAGATTAAGATTCTCATATGCTTGACAGTGAAGTGTGCAAGTTTGCCTGAAAGTCAGCACTGGCACTCAAGGAAGCAGAGTCATTATTTCTTAAATAAAATTCACTATGTGATTATCACAGATGAACTAGCACAGGTTAACAGGTTGAAGTAGGTGCTGTCTTACACACTGGGATGACCTACAGGTCTTTTGTTTGAGGATTTTTTCTTGCTTTCAGGCAATGGTGTCTTATTCTTGGATTCAAAGGACCTGAAATGAATTGTCTTCTTCCATGTTCGAGTCAGGGAGGATGCGGCTCTCTCTATTACTTACCATTATATCTTTTTCATATGGTCAGAAAGAACCTGTTGGGAGCACTGTAACATTTGGGGTTTTTTTTGCATCTGAGCAAAACACCTTCTTTCCATAATATTTCTTACTGGAATTGAGAGAGGTTCAGAGTTCAAGTGCTATATTCATTACTGATAGCACATTACCTTGTCATAGCACCACCAGCTGGCCTGAAATTTTGTTTCACAGCAAGTTATAAATGTGACAGCCCTAGTATAGACATTACAAAGACAGCATATTAACAGGCTTTTTTACCTTTTAAAGGAGAGAAATCCATAAAAGAAGCATTTTCCCTAAAAAGGTGATGATTTTTCAACAGAAAATATAAGAAATTTTGGAAAGGAATTGTGTCTGTATGCAGCACATGTGCATAGGAGAAAAGTCCATCAGAGGTCTTTAGGATGTTTTACAGTGTCAAACAATAAACAGCAATACATTTTTCCTCCGTTTGGGCTGAGCTAGTAATATTAAAGGGACGGGACTGGAAGGCTATAAGATTCTTCCAGTTTCAAACTTCTAGATTTCAAATTATGTTGAATTAAAAGAAAATGGCTTGTCAATACTAATTATGACAAAAATACACAGTAAAGAAAATTATTAAAAGCTCAAAGAGGTGCAAATCAGAAAATAAAATTAAGTTTAACCTTATAAATCTACCACTGTATTAACTGTATAAATCACTATGTTCAGTACACCCTGTAGCTGTGATGCCATAAAGGTTTGCATTACTTTTGTAAACTGCATCAATGGTTTAATAGAAATAACAGACTGCAAGAGCTTATGGCAAAATTATAGGCTAATTTGGACAGTAGAATTTGTTAGCTAATGTTTGTCAAAATAAATCATTAGCATGGTGGAAAAAAACAAAAAATAAAGTGCAGATATTGATTCCTGGAACACAGAATAAGACTTACAAAGACAGGTCAACGTATTTAACTGACAGTGTGTCCATACCACATCTTTAACTCATGTTTAAAATTTACTTGATCAGAACTCTCAAGTGATTTCTAACTGATTTCAGTACAAAATTTGTTTGAGGAATAAGGCATCAAGTTTTTCCTTTCTGATCTGTTTATTACACAAAAATGTTCTGATTGCATTCATACAGCAATACTTGCATAGTGTCTATCTAATTGCAGCACTTTGTTGCAAATATCAAATTAGAACACTGCACTACCTTTTGCTGCTTAGATGGCTTTTCCCTGGGACTAGCCACAGACTTCATGGACTAGGTACAATGATCACGCACAAATAAAAGATATCTTCCTAGAGCAGACAGTGTAAGAGTTGCTTGTGTCAGCATATCCTTCCTAGAACTGTGTGTGGCAGTTTCATTTGATACCTAAAATGTTGCTGTCTTCACATCAACTGTTTTCTATAAATTGTCATAGGGCTTGGGGACTAAGTGAGGACTAGGTTTTATAAGCTGAATGAGGAAAACCAATGTCATCATTCAATAATTAAAACTATAGTAGCTGCTAAAAAAATTCTCAATAAATGTTAGGCACCTGATTTTTTGCTCTACAAGCTCCCTAACAGTCCTTTAGCAGTAAAAAAGAGTTCAGTTAAAATGAGAATAATTTTGTGTGTGTGTGTGTGTTAGAGGGGTCTGTGGGAGTACAAGTATCAATGAAAAGTGCCTTGATACTGGAGTCTTTAAGGGGTATCCTACAGTAACTTGCAAGTGTGGAAGCAGTGCATTAGTGCAGAAATATCCTGTAACAGTGACTAAGGCTATAGCATCAGTACAAGAATCACTAAATACACTGGTTCAGAAGAAAGGTAGTGAAAGCTGAAGCAATAAAAGGGAAGTTAAGAGTAGTGTGTGGAGAAAGTGGATAGTGAATGTAGCAAATGTTTCATCACAGGAATTTCAGAGCCTGATTTTGTCACATCTGACTCTTCTGAGTATTTTTAATTGGTATGATAGCCACATCAAAGTTCATTTCATGATTCCTTTCTCAGGTGCTGATGACAATGTGTAGCTGCTGCTTTGAATATATAGACTTTTTAGATGAGAACAGTAAATCTAACATTGAAATGAAATTTCCTCATCACAGCATGAAAATCAAATGTGTATTCAGTAATATATTAGGCAACAAGTGATTTAAAGACAGCAATATAGAAGGCTGAAAATTGCAGGGATTTCGGATTTCTCTGGATCCACCTATACTAATAAATTAAACATACCCAGACTGTCCTTTGGCACTGAGTCCAGCTGGCATGAAATAGCTTTTGTCCATATGTTTAAACTCTTTTAGTCTCTGAAAGAGGATGGACGCATCCAGATTTTGTATTGGGAAAGGTCTCTGTCCTGTGCTAACTCCTGAACCTTGCCCAGGAACTGTTTGGCAGAGTGCTAGCAAGCATGGGTCAAAACCATGCCAGAAAACATGCTACCAGTTTCGCGGTATAGGCAAATTCCATAGCCTCAGAATGCTCCCTGGCACACCTTAATTTGCTGTTATAGGCATGGCCTGAAAGGGCATCAGCTCCAGCCAGCCTTGGGTTAGGCTGACCTGTCTGTGGTGATAAGCAATGTAATATGTTCACAAATGTTGTTCTGTCAGAAGGCTCTAAAGGAACTGTTCCTGGGAAAAGATGGTTAATGAGGAATATAGTTGTGATGACCAGAACACAAACTCTTTCTGGATTTTCCCTGTTAGCTGAAACAAGGTGAAATTCTGTGCAGCTTTTGTTTTGGTTTAAGCTGCCCTCCAACAGGTGAATGTTGTCCTAGTTGTGGTTGGATATTGTTAGCCTAAAATATTTCCTTCTCTTTTGCTTATTTCTACACAATAGATATCTTTGAAGAGCCATGAATAATATTTACCTGAAAGTTTTGGGGTAGGATTCTATGTTCATACTGTTGTATTATTTCCTGCAGTGCTTGTTACATCTTCATTGAGAGCTCTTCAACTTAGGTGCAAGTCATATTTGATACACTTTATTTCTCAGAAATACTGGCATTCCTTAATCATTATTTTTCCATATTTGGGTTTTTTCCCCCTTATTTTTTGTAACACCTGGAGTATTCAACAAATATTAAAGATTTGCTCAGCCAAGGGAAAGCCCATGATAGTACAGACAGTACTATTGTGTTCAGATCTCGGTCAGAGAACTGCCAGGAGTTTTTAATCTTTGTATAGCTTGGGAATCTTAGTTACTTCCAGAAGTTGTATATTTTCCTTTATTCAGGGATTCATAGTGGTTTCTTCACCTTGCCCTGTTTATTCTGTATTCTGTTTCTTGTACCTGTTCTTCTGTTTATATTAAAGTTGTGTCCATGGATCCAATTCAGCTCAGGTTTCCATTGTTTTAGGTAAGTAGCTGATAAAAAATGGTTGAATAGTTCACTTTTAGCCAGTCAAGTGGAAATGAACAGGTGGGAAGGGTAGATAGCTATTGTAGATATTTGTCGGGGAAAAGAAAACTGCTTACCTAAAAAGTAGACAAGACAGCTTGCCTTTTCTCTAAACTTTAGCAGATAGGAGTAGTTTATATAATCTGTATAATGTATACAGAATGTAAATAGTTTATATCACTTAAAGTTTAAATGCGTCAGAGCAGAAGTAAATATAAGCAGAGACTGAAAAGATAGTATGTGTGCTTCTATTTGAAGTTTGACTGAAATTGCTTATACAATGAGGCATGGTGTGAAAGAAAGCACCAGAGAGTCTGAGTGAGAATGAGACCAAGAGTCTATGAGGCAGGGCACCATAAATGGTGTACAAACTCAGAAACAGTTACGGATACTCCATGTGATGGCTTGTATTATTTCCTTGCAAATCACACTGCAGAAGTGGTAACAGATGTGATACTCCAGTCTTTTACTGGAAAACACAAAACTGAACTCTGTAAAACCTTTTGCAAGAAATGCTACCTTGGGACCTATTCTGGGCATAAAATATAGATGCATCAATTATAAAGAATACACACCTTGTAAAACTACTTGATGTACTTCTTGTATAGAACCAGAGCCCAGTCTTCAGTGCCAAAGAAGATCTTGGCAATGTAAAAGGCATACGCATTTCAGATGGACTTCAGTGCAAAAAGCACATGCTGTACGCTTTATGAGACTGGTCACATTGGCCAGTGATGGCACTTCTAAAATGTATATGCTTTTATTTAAAAAGTAGCACTGGCTATTCAAATATTGATATGACATTACAATTTTATTGCTATAAAAAGCACATGTGTTGAGGATTTCAAATATTGGCTCTAAACCCAACTCAAAAAAGGATGGTGTCTATCAGTTCAGCAACCTGGCTAGAAAGCCCTGTGGCCTGATCCTGTGTGCTTGTTCTTACACTCGTATGCACTGAGGTGGTTATAAACTCCCAGCCTCAGAAGGTTTGGAGAGAAAACTCCAGGTAAATGTGCAGCTGCAACTAGCATTAAATTCCACTATTTTTCCCAATATTCCAATGGTTTTATGAAAGTCTTCTGAAATACTAGGTCAAAAACCTTTTACAAAGTTCTGTGCTTTACAGAAACCTCCATTGCCTACTTCAACAATTTTGCTGTGTAGCTTTGCTTGCACCATAGAAATCAGGTCCCTGTGACCAGCTTAGCACTACATATATATCATAGCTGGACTGTAAGTATTCTCTGACAGACTCCTGTTATCAGTGAAATGATACATCTGTATTCAAAGGCAAAGATTAATTGGAAAGAGAAGGTGGCATTTAGCATTATTAAAATTCCAAATAAGACTTATCTTGCTGTTTAAGTGGAAATTTCCATGGGGATTCTTTAAGAGAAACTGAGCTAGTTTAAGACACTGTCTAGAACACTTTCCTATAATGTGTCTTAGACAGTTTTCTTCATCAGACTCCTGGGAAATGCATGCTGCCATCATTTAGGCCAATAAATCATCATCCTGCCAGACCTTAAATAATTGCAGCTTCTCCTAACCTGTGGCCAGACAGTCTGGTATAACATTTTTCAGCTGCCTTTGCCTTCCACATCATGATCTGCAACTCACCAGCTTTTCCCATGTAGGGAAGCATATACCAGTGGAAGAACTGTCATGGACCAGCCCTTACATGTCTACAAGCATCATATAGATGCTTCATAGGCTCCTTAAAAACTGGTGATGAGAAAGGGAAAGGGAAGATAGAAAAGTCTTTCATACATGTGTACCTGAACAGCAAGATCTTTGATTTTGCTCGAAGTCAGGAGTCAGGATGGGAAAGAAGAACGGAATGGAACAATTTTGCTGTGATAGGAGTCTGAAGCAAGAACAATAACCTTGGGCTAACGCTGAAAAACAAATAAGCTATTTTAATTGTTCAGGCTCAATAAAATCTGGAGAAATCTGACAGTACACTTTAAACTGTGAGATGCAACTTACACTTACTAAGCTATCATTTTAAGAAGCAAGAATAAGTCTATTTCTAAAATGAAATTAATGTTGACAGCATTCCTTAAAGTGAAATCAATGGTGCTGCCATTTTAGCAGCATATTTAAGACATCTATATAGCTGCAGTGAATCTACAAAGAAAAAAAAAAAGCTTATACAGGCTGTTCGCTGCATTTTAATAAGATCTGTGTTGTAGATTAGAGCAAAATGTTGCACTCTTGCTGTGCAGTTGTTGCTTTGAAATCAGGGGTCCAGAGCCTTGGATGGGAGCCATAATGTAAATACCATGAAAAAGGGAGTACAGAAACAATATTTAAAGCTCACTTTTGCCTTCTCTTGCTGTTCAGCATGAGCTGTTTCCCTGTGCTGTGTTAGAACAGCTTGAAGTCATTCTGAAATTATGCTGAGTTGAGAGGGGCACAAGTGACTGAGGGAGGATGGGGGTCACACAAAAGCAACTCATTTTTATTTAACACTACCCAATTTGCATTATGATCTGGAAGTAAGCTTAAGTGCATTTTGTAAGAAGCCAGAGCCATAAGGCTCTCTGTGTCATGTCAGGATAATGTTTGTAGTAGCTAACACATTATGGACAATGCACCCAGCTTTTACATGTGAAATTATGACATCGAGCAAAAGAGCATCCCTGGAGGATTTAGCTCTGTATTTACATTGTTATTTCTTGGTCAGCTAAGAAAAATTAGTTAGGATATTGGTTGCATTTTTTTCTAATAGAGAAGCTGCTTTTTCCACTTTTCTTTCTTTTCAGTGTAGTTGAAGGCTAATCTCCTTCAATCTTCTGAATAAATATATTCTTCTTCTGTAATCATCTAGGTATTTTCTGGTTTAACCCAGATTGTTTTATTAGTCACTGCTCATAAACAAATTCTTTCCACAGTTTTTACCTGTTATGACTTTATTCGTTAATTGCAGTTTGAGAAATAGAGAGAATTCTGCCTCAATTAATTCAGTCAACAACTCAGATGGAAATTGTCGATAGTGTAATTTAGCCAACTTGTTTACTCTAAAATTAAGATGATACCTAAGTATAGAGATTTCTTACTTTCCTGCCCATCAGGTTATTATTTAGGTGTATTTATAAAAAAGAAAATGGAATTTCTGTCTGTCACAGGAAGTGAGTTGTTCTGTTCTGACAGCGAGAAGGATACTTGGAGGACATCTTTGCCCCATATAGTTTGGATACTATTGACTTTGGTTTATTTTATTTGGAAATAAAGCCAACCGTGCAGAAAGGAATATGAAGTAACCTCTCATAGGGGTTTCTGGTTTTCCTTTCTAGATGGTTTGGTCTGTCACAGTGGCTAGCAAGGCCTATATTTGTTCAGCTTAATGAATCATTCTAGGATGAGCTGAGCTAAGAAAAGCCTGGAAGTGTAATATTTCATAATTCAATATTCACCTATAATTAGGACTAATATTTTCTGCAGTGTCCTGAAATCTTCTGGGACTGCTTATTTCTGACCTCTTCTCCAAAAGATATTCAAATTCTAGTGATCATACGAGACTTCTTAACAACAATAAGTGCAACTTACTTCACCTGTAATTTCTTTGGACACATCTGTTTGTGATTAGGGTTCCTAGATTCTAGTGGATATGATCACACATGAGATGGTTTCACCTATGCTTACTGAACTAGAAATGTGAGAGTGAAGTGTGGAAGCATCCCAGCTGGCTGGATGTAAATGTAGGATTCTTTAATTGTATGAACAAAAGGAATCAAGGAAATTTCCTGGAGAAGATGGAGTTTAGTGATGAAAGGAAGGGTGGGTAAGGAGCTAATGACAAGCTGTCTTGAAATGGGAGGACATCAGACTTAGAATGCATTGTGGAAAGGTTTTAGGACTCAAATAGTAAACTTAATACATAGTAGGTATATGCTAATAAAACTTGTTAGTGATGGGAAGCGTTACCACTATAGAAGAGGATCAGTGTATCATACAGAAAAAAATAATGACTTTCAAATGTCAAGTAATAGAAATGGAATTTAATTTAACAGTACCAAATTGGGCACTTTGGGAACAACAATAAGAACTTCTTTTATAAACTTGAAGTTATTCAGTTAGCAGCTACTGAAGAAAGGCACCATCTGGGTATATGAGAAAGAGAAAGGATTTCTACCAACCATCCAGTGAAAAACAGTTAATATGGCTCTTGCGTGTGCCTGGTGAAGTATTTCCAGAGGAAATGAGACTATTCCATTACCTACTGCACTGGAGATACTTCATACGGAGAAAGGTACTCAAACTGAAAACAAATGCAGAAAAACCCTCATGTAATGAGTAGAGGAACTAAAGGAAATGTAAGGAAACAAGAAGTGTGGCCTTTTCACTCTAGAAAACAAAGGCAAGGCTAGTGCTTTGGGTTTTGAAGAAGTAATTTATTTTCAATACATGTACTTAATTTTGTCCAAAATGCACAATTCTCTGCTGAGAAACAGTTTGGATGGGAAAAATGTGTAGGCAGGCCTGTTATTTACATGATATCAATGTGCTGTTAGAAGAAACCTGTAACAAATGAACAGGATATGCACTGGTGGTCTGTATGTAGAACAGACAGAGGCATTCATGAATTGCCTTAGAAAGCATTTCTGGATTTGGGCTGACAAATGGCACATGCACTGTTCTGAATGCTCCCGATCGCTCCCTCCCCAAACATACAGTGGAAATTAATGCTTGTATGATATTTTGAATATGGCAGTGATCTTACTTACAGTACCTCAAGGACTCAAGTATTTGTCTTGCTTCATGTCCATGAGCCCCCATCCTTCTTCCTGTTCTTATTTAGGCTAAATTCCTTTCAGAAAGTCCATCCATGCAGGTGCTAAGAATGCTTTTTTCACAGTACTCTGCTTCAGGCAGTTTAATGAAATGAGGGGGTCAGAATAACGTCATTAGCTCACTGAATCACATAAGATAGAGCTGGTGGCAGGTAGGAAGAGTCCTAACAGAACCGTGACTCAAGGGCAATCAACAGGAAATCCATTTGGTCACTGGATATGATGAGTCTGGTAGACAAAGAAACTCACTAGACAGCAGCTGAGTGTGAACACGTCTGTTTGCCATGTTGCAGGGAGTATAGAATCTATCAAGACAGAAAGGCATTAAAAAGATTCTATAATGGCAAGGGGGGTTGTAGTTGCTTTGGCTGGGAAATAGAAAGGCTGAGAAAAACAGTATTGTGCTAATTAGAGGGGAAGAGAGAAAAAAATGTTGTGATTGAAGCATATATGAGGAGTCCTGTGAAAATGAATGTCAGACTTGAAGCAAGACAGTAATTAACAGCCTGAAGGATAAAAAGACCTTACAGAAAAGCCAGATAGTCCAGGAGAAATGCCTCTATGCTGAAGACAGTGAATGCCATTATGATTGTACAGGAGCAGGAGTCTTAAAAGCTAAATGGAGGAAACAATGATAGAAGATTACATTTATATGTAACACCCTTGATTGGACATCAGCTCTGGGGATTAAACCCATATATATTTAGAGCTAAAATCATGAGCACTTCTTGCTTTATTTGAAAAGCTAAGACTGCCTATGGAAATGTCCTATTGTAAACCAGCTATTATAAGGGCTGGTCTGTATGAGAGGAATGAGCCTGTGATTTTAAAGTGATAGAAAGAAGAAAACTTGGAATCTCTTCATACATTCTGTCAGTCCAATACATGTAGATAAACAATGGAAGTCCTTGCTAAAGGACATTGCACATGCTAAAAATTTACATGAGTTAAGAGGAGTTTGGGCAGATTCATGTAAGAGATACTCAATGAGAATACTTAAGGACACAGAAACTACTTCTAGCTCAGGAAATCACAGAGCATGTGGTTGGAGGTTAGGAGGATGTTAAAAAGAGCTATCATATATGTTCACTTTGCTGTTACCATTTTCCCTAAGCATTTAACATTTAATCATCAACACTGTTACAGAAGATACTGACAAGGTATACTTTAGATCTGACCCAGCAAGACTTCTTGTACATAAATGTTTATTTAGCTGTAAAACAGATCAATTTTTTTGCCTTCTTTCAGGAAAAGATTCCCTGCTTTTTATGAAGCTCTATTTCCTAGCTAGAAAAGTGCAAGAAAATTCAGTCACAGCCATTTTAATACTCAGGCCTCTGTCATTTACAAATGAGCCTTAATACTTTGCAAACAGGGAAATAGGAATTTTACCTTCTTGTCCCTTACAGCAAGGTTTTCTGAGAGCTGTCATGTAGTAGTACACAAGTGATCACAGAAGAGGTTAGAGGTGAGACATGGCAGGACTGCAGTCTTCTTGTTTCATCATGGTAAAGGATGCAGGGTCAGGAACTGGGTAGATTCCAAGAAATCTTATGGTAATACTTGTGCTTTGCCCATTTCTAAAGGATTGCTAAGAGGCTAAAGTTGGTATAATTATCTTGTAGTTCCTGATAGATTACATACAAGCTTTCTTATGCTAAATTATAAAATTTCTTTACTTCTTTTTAAGCCTCAGATATCACAGTCTATTTCCTTCTGAATTCCTTTAGAAATCCTAGGCCCCAATGCAGTGGTTCTTATCCATTCATATTAGAGCCCATACTGTCCTCTAGGACAGCCAGAAGTGGTGTGTAAAATGTCCACAGATTAAAAAATAAAATACATTCTCACAAATGTAAGCAAGGAAATAAAAGAGGGAAAATTAATAATTTAGATTATTAGCCCAACGCGTATTTGGCTAGAAATAAAATCTCTTGTGGGCATTTCTGAAAAATAAGTTGAGTAACCTTGACTTAGAAAGACCTATTTGCCCTCTGCAAACATAGGAACACTACTGTCTCCTATCTGACTTACAATAACCATTCTATCTTGAGATCTCAGTTTCTTTTTTCTTCTTCCTTTGTATGAACTATGGAGTTCACAATGACCACAGCACAGCCCTTGGGACTTAATTCTTTGATATTTTCCATTTTGTGTTGCCAGCTAGGAAGTGAAATAGAATTGTATGACTTTCATTCTCTTTGCATATAAAAGAATAAGTAAATATGTACACCTTCTTTGTAAGAGTGGGAGAAGGTTTTCCGGGAAGGCTGGCTTAAGTTTGGATAAGGAGACTGTTGTATTTTGAACATGTTCTGGAAAGATGCTAGGGGCTGTCTCTGTTGACAATGATGGACTCACATTCATCTAATACATCTTTTGTCTCAATGCAACCACTGTGCAAAGCAAAGTTTCCAGCACACAGTGTGCTACCACACAAAGGGTCTCAAACACAAAGCAATGACACAGGAGCACAGCATGGCAGCCCTCACATAGTAGAAACAGGCAATGTTTTTCTAAAGCTTTTTAAGCTTGGAGGCTTTTTTCTTTTTCCTTTTGCTTTTTTACTTGATTTATTTCCATGTAGTACAGTGAAAACATAAAGAATACCCGGTAGGGTTGCCTAATTTACAGCCCAGCTCCAGATAAACTCTGCTGAGTGCAAAGGTAAATTTGGGTTTTCTCCCCCTATGTACAGAAGTTCTTAGGAAATAGGATTGTTCTGCAGGCCAGGAGAATTCACTTCCTACAGCTGTTTCTTTCTGATTATGCAGGAAGGGAGCCTGTGCTAACGATTTGCCCAAATACAACTTTCAACAGACCAAAATGAGTGTATGCCTTTTGTGAGAACTTGAGTTTTCAAGAGTAGCACTCATCTTTTACTACAGCTATTTCTTTGGAAGCATATAGTTAAATCCACAGATACAGTGCAGTGACACAGGGATACTTGTTTAGTGTGTT
The DNA here is from genome assembly GCF_030463565.1 of Pelecanus crispus. NCBI lineage: Eukaryota > Metazoa > Chordata > Aves > Pelecaniformes > Pelecanidae > Pelecanus > Pelecanus crispus. The sequence goes on from NC_134676.1 coordinate 22,037,643, forward strand.
TATGAACATGGCCTACGCAGAATGAATTTTAAATGCTTGAAGTTTGTTTTATTTTAGCAATTTAAAAAAAAAATGGTAGGGTCACCCACATAAAATGTCCATTAGTATACCTTCCATTCATTTGTCTTAGTAAATATAACTCCAAACCTAAGTAATATAGGATTTTTTTTCTTACTGCCTTGTGGATTTTGTCAGTGGTGTATGAACAAGGGTTTTAAATCTGGTTCACTGTTTAATAGGTTTTTATCACATACAGTTTTTAATAGTAGAACAAATCCTCCTCTGTGGCAAACCACTTCCAAGTCTGAAAGAACCAATGTTGAATTACTGTGATTCATCCCTTTGGTAACACAAATTTTATCTCCAGGGCTGCCAGACTACTAGCATTTTGGAGATTAATAGCCTCTGTTTTCTGTTTCTGGAAGGGACTTTGTAGTCTGGCTTTGAATAGGCTAGGGAGGAAAGAAGTAAGTTTAACAACTTCTAATGTCCTTGAAGGTCTTCATTTAACTGCTTGACAGTCCTTCATCCAGAACTGAATCACCTGTAAATCTAACTTAGTAATTACCCTGTAATTTGCATCTCTTGTACACAAATAAGGCCAAATTTGTTAAAACGAAGTAAGGATTTAGGAAAGATTTTAACTTCATTACAGCAAGGAAACAGGTGAATTTGCCAACATTATATTAAGTTCAAGATCTAACAGTTTTATCAAGTGCTGTGTCTTGTGACTGAGTCAGCAGCTACATTGTGGGAAAGTCAACCTCTGACTACTACGTCAGAAGATTTTCTCTTACACAACTAAATTGAGTTGTTTTCTGGACCTATCCTGATGAGATTTCCACTCAGATTTCTAAATCTGATAAGCTTGCGGACAGAACTTCCAAATCTGGTAATGATTGCTCCTAAGTAGTTCAAACCAAGAAAGCCTTCAGAAAAGTATGCAATAGCAACTTCTCATTTTATCTGTTCTGGAATTTTAAGTAGCTGCTACAATTAGGGACAGATTGTCAGTTGGTACACATCAGTGTTGTTCCACCAAAATGAAAAAAGCCAAGTTAACAAGCTTGGTAAGGTGGAGATCCAGGTTTTGTATTGGAAAATGGGGGAGGGAGAGGTAGCATGGAAGTGGAATCAGAAACTTAAGATCTTAGCTAAGATTTAGGTATCTGCTCTAAGCTAGTAGTCTAGCAATGCTCTGTAACTGGTGGTCAGAAACATCTGTCTTCAAAAGGTGGTTTATTCTTTGCTAAAATATGTCTCTGAAAAAGAAGTTCCTCATAAAAATTTCCTTTTTGGAAATGTGTGTTCTATTAAACTGAGAAAGAAGTAGGCCTAAATAGTAAAATAGATGCTTATGTTTTAGATGGCTGAATCCCACCCTTAGCAGCAGGAAAACAAAGGGATAACTCTGCCAAGAAGAACAGACAGTGTTTGAGAGTTTACTCTTGGTTTAGTCATGGCTTTTCATAATTTTTGCAAAAATCTGTATGCTGTAAATTAATGACCACCAGAGCACTTTGGGCAGGTTATGAGTAGCACAAATTATATTAAGGAGACAGACACTAACCAATGAATCAGTGTTATGCATGCAGAAGCCTCCTTTAGCTGGATGCCATTGCTGAAATTACACCAGTGGTTAATAACATTAAGGTATTTTTTGTTTATTAGAACCAGGTGCCTATGTTTTCATTCTGAATTTCACTGTCTGGTGAAGAAAAGGATTTTGCAGAAGGAAAATTAAGATGGGTACTAATAATTATTAGTCAGGAAAGTTTAGAGCTCAAAGACATGAATATACCAGCTTTGTTAAATTTTTGAGAAAGGGCATAGGAAAGAGAGTGGCCATTGAGGCAGAATTTTTAAACAAACAATAAAGTTTTCTAATCTCACTGTGTATGGGTAGATGCTTGCAACCATTTTATGGAAAAAAAATTATATTCATGATTTGGTCTAATGTCTCTGTGGATACCAAATGATTGAATTTTATTGTAATCATGGGTCTGTCTTGAAAAACCTTTGTGGCAGAATCCAGAATATTCTAGAAAGTCTCTATACTTTTTGGTCCAGAAAATGTTGCTGATGCTATATTTTTACAAAAAGGTGGAGAGCTGAGAATAGAGTTCATACAACTTGTTTTGTGTTGAGATTATATTTTCCAGGCCTTTGAAGATAGGTCATAATACCTGTTGCTGGCTGATAGATTTATGATCCTCTATACACTGCTAATCATTTCTAGAGGTGGTGTTTGTGATGGATGCTTCCCATGGAGAAAGAGGCTGCACTTCCTTAAATCTGGTATTTTATCAAGCATTTCTGGGCATGGCCTTTCATCAGCAAAAACTACTTTTGTTACAGTCAGTAGTATAGTGTCTCATAAAGAACTTGGTAAGGAGGTTGTATGATTTCTTAAGCCTTTTAAAATTTTTTAATGGTCACTTTTAAAACCACTTCTAAGACTTGTCTTCTTTCTGCAAAATCTTCTACAAATGGGTATGTTTTCATGTTTGGAAAAGGATCGCTTAGATTTTTCCAGTGTGATATGGGCCAGGCAGCCAAAGGACTCCTGGGGCAATAATTGAGATCAAGAACAAACTTTAAAATGACCTTGCAAGAATTTCCTTGTTTTCTCCTGTTACCTGTTGGAGTGAGCAGGAATCTGTGCTTCATAACCATAGTTTAGGAAAAAGATACGTAATTAATTCTCTCAGTGGTAAGTTCTGCTCACCAATCCATTTTCTGATTTCTTTATATTTGTCAGAGAACACTGTGTAATGCCTGCTGCTATTCTTCTTACTGTTAATTATCTGGACTGTAATTTAATTGTCGCTTATATTGTTCTGCATCAGAAATCGAAATAGAATTTTTTCATAAAAGCCAGGCATTTCCCTTGAATGCAAGCCAAGTTTTTGCAGCATATATCTGAAGTAAATGAGCTGCATGTGATACTAATCATTTTGGGTATCTCTTTTTCAGTCTGTAATAGGCTTTGGCACAAATCTGTACTTTCTTGTGTCTTTTCAAAATTATTTCTGGGGCTCTTCAAAGGGAAGAGTTATAACTCATTTTTGTGATTTGGCCTCCATGCCAGTAAGCTGCTCACTTGCATGAAAATAACATGCTTGCCTCCACAATCCACAAGTATGTGTTCAAGAAAAACTGTGTTGTCCTTGTACTCCCTCCTGCCATCAGGAGCTTCCAGAACTGAAATCACTTGCAAGCGAAAATCCTAATTGTCAGTCTTAGATCTCAGTTCTGCAGCCTCTGTGTGAGTGATTCCCAGTCACACAAATTAGACTGTTGCAAATAAAGACATTACTCAAGCAAATAAAGACTGAAAGACCAGGTCCATATTACCCACCCCTAAGAGGTCTGCATCTGCAATCATTCAGCTTCAAATTTTACCATCAGCTTATCTCATTTGAGTCATGGCTAAATATATTTCTACCTAGTACCAATTAATTCCTGGTGGCAGCTGCCTGTTCTCAAATCACATTTTGTACCCATGTGCCTGCAACACATGTAGTTAATTATGACAGAGGACCTGGAAGTGTTATTAGAGTCCAACCACTTAGAGACCCTCATTAATTACATGCAGGGCTACCTGTGATCAATTACATTGTCCACCTAGTATGATCTGTGTAGTATTGAGTCTGCATAGAGAAAAATCATAAGAATTAACATGGAGAAAGAAAGCATCTACTTCCTACTCTATGAAGGAGAAGAACGCCAAAGGATCTTCAGAAATAGGAGAAAAATTAATATTGATATTTCTGGAATGGCTAATTTGTGATGGAATATCTGAAATATCCATGTTAGATGAATGTATGTGTTTCTTTGTTCATGTTACTTGTGATAAAAAATTACTATGTTTTGTGGGGTATGTTAATGCTCTTTGGGTTCCCTACTGAGTTTCTGAGAAACGAAGGAGGAGGAATAACATTAGCTGAGGGGTGCATTTACAGACTCAAGAAACCTGCTGCTTTTCACAACAGACTCTCATCTTCAGGACATGTTAGTCTTCTTGTTTGTACATCCATCACCTGTTCATGTGGAGTAGGGCTAGGGTGGGACCTTCTTTTTGCAGAAAAAGAGGTAGAGAAAGTCAGAATAGCAGCTAGGTAGGGTGAAATGAGAGACAACAAACCATATTTAGGAGCAGAAGTATGCTATGGCATTTTTTCCACTCTTAAAATATTCTCAAATATTAAAGTGTCTCCTCTCTCATTACTGTTTCTTTCTATGAGTGCCTTATGCTACAGTGGATGAGGAGAGGGTTTTGTCAGCATTTAGCAGATATGAAACATGGAATCAGCATGGCTTTTCCACTCATGACAAATATCACTGAACTTCTTGGAATATCCTTGTAGTTGCTAGGAAGGAGCTTTTGGTAATAAGGTAAATAGCGGTGTCTTCCCCACAACGTTGACAAAGCAACTGAGGCACAGAAGATTGTCACAGTTTGCCTAGGATTACAAAGCAAAGCTGTCATTCCTCAGCTTTCTGCTTGCTCTTTGACATAGTTTCCACCCATTGCCATTAGTTTCTCAGAACATCTGTGAAGTAATCAGCATATGGCCTTCCTATGTGATTGCTAATGAGCTTATTAAAAACTACAGCACAAAATTACAGTTGCATGTGATTTTTGCCTTACTTTACACTGGGCTTTTAATTACCTGCAAGCACTTTATGAAAAATTGTGGCTTAATAACTTTGCAGTGTTATTCTTTAATGTTATTTGAAAATAGGGAAATTGGTGGGTAGAGATTACTTAGCTTGGCAGAGAAGTTTGATAACTTTTACTTAAAGCAACATTTCTCCCCAGAGCTTTGCTATAGGGAACATACTCAATGACAATCTGAGCAGTAAAACAATGGATTCTGTAGAAGTTAGGTGTACCTAAACAGCATGTAGATCTTGTGCTAGCTCTTTGTATAGGGATAAATATCAGTCTTAATCTTAAAATGACAGCTTGATATCAGAAGAACATGGGACTATGTAAATAGTGAAGAATTTCTAGCTAAATTCCCAGATTTCCCATAGAATAGCAAAAATCACTGAACTGTTTTCATGTTAAAATAAAGAACAAATTTTCTTGTCTGTCAGTACTTGAGAAAAAGGGCAACTAGGAAACTGTAAAATACTGTTCTTACTTCAGAAAACAGCAATTCTGCATTCATGTGTTTTGCTTTGTTTTCACATGTTTCTTTCCCTGCTGCCTTTCAAGACTTCATAGTGAGTGATTCATTGTAGTTTGGCATGTTCACTGTAAGCTAAACATGATGTTTGTTTCTCACATTTTTTCTTCTTAAGGTTCAAACTCCACAACAGTAAGTGGAACTAACAGCACTAATCATTCCCCTTGGATGGATTCTGGGAGGAGCTGATTTACTCTGCTTCATTTTCAGTAATTAGCTCATTAGGTTCCTCCTGCTATCATTGTTCTGATCTTCATCAGATCTCTGCATTTGCAGTGATTGGATTTTAAATAGAGAACCTAGCACAGATGAAAGGTCACAACTGTTCATTTTAAAATTATCTCAATTTTTAAGCACAGCTTTCTTTGGTTTTACTATAAAGCCTCCCTGTCACTGGGAAATGGAGTGATGGTTTGTGTGAACTGTGAATGACACAGGTACATTTTTGTGTGCGTTGTCTTCAAGGAGGTGGCAATTGGAACAAGCCTAGTGTGCAGATGCTTCAGTGGAACTGGTGCCTTGGGACATCTTTATGGCACTTTTGGGCTTGGGACAGCAATGTGCAGAGATTAGTCCGAAGCTGCTGACAGCCAGGAAAGAGTTATTTTTATCACCTGATATAAACAAATATCCCTTCTCTATGGGGTAGATAAAAGACATGTACTGAAGTCCCTATGGCATCACAGATCCCTTACAAACTTTCGGGATAGTCAGTGTGGCATGAGTATCACTCCTTATCATGTCCATGGAATTTAAGCTTATTCTGTCAGAGGAATATTTCTGTTCCTTGCAAAAAAATACGGTATTAATGACATTCCTGCCAAAACAAATCGATTGGGACAAGTAGATTCATTATCCATTCATTATCCACACTGAGCTGTAAATGGTTTGGGGTTACTACCCAATTATTATAAAATCTGTCCAGCCTTGGTCTTTCTAGACTTATTCAAGGTATTTTAGTTACAGCTTCGTTATACAATTTGTTCCTTGGTGTTTCCAAATTCTTTCATCAGTTGTCCAAGTGTGAGGCAGATTAGGACTGCTTTTTTTATTTGATGCAACACACAGTTTTAGAGTAATACGCTAGATGACCAGCTGAGACAAGTCTGTGTTATTTCTTCGGCTTTTGTGGAGCTACCCTGACCTACACAAGCATAGGATCTAGTCCAATACCAATTAACACATCAGCTAATATGCTTGAAAACAATCTTCCTTATTCCTCATGCCTCTGAGCAATTCCAAAACCTGTGAACATTAAAGTTGATACTTCTCTCTAATGGAGCAATGTGTATTATTTACACAGGTAGCAGCTTCAGATTCAGATACACTTTCTGAAGGACCAATTTATTTTAGACATAATTATTAGACTTGAGAAAAAGCCATACAATTGTCATGAAAAGAGTGAATTGCTCACCAGTTGAAATTATATTCACAAAACAAGGACAAGGTAAATTTGTCATATTAATAAGCTACTGAAAGATCTCACTCCTTTCATATATTTAAATCACTGTACTTCATGGGGCAGTTTAGCACTTGTTTCTGCCCTCACTGGTCAGGCTAAGTGTGACTGACAAACTGCAGTGTCAGATTCTGTGTGCTGGAAACCTTGAAACCAGAAGGATGACAGTCCTAACCAGGATTACTGATGTGATTATTGTGGTCAGCAAGTACACGTTACCATGGACAAGAAATTGTTTTGCACTGTAACACAGGTGCTGCCTCAGGAGCAGGCTAATATTGAAAGCAAAGAGTGTTTTTGCCTTGTCCATGTCCTGACACTGCTCATAGAGCCTGATTTATTGAAATTTGCTCCTGTTAGGCTGTTGTAGGCAAACCTCAGATACTTCTCTGTCATTTGCTAGAACCTGAGTCACTTATTCAAAGCTGTATATTTTGTTTCCATGTTAAATGTACAGTGAAACATTTGGACTTCAGTTTTACTCATTGCCACAGAGATGGAGCTCTTTTGATCAATGAGAGGTGTACCCATGTAATAATGAAGGGCAACCACTCCTAATAACAAATCACTAACGAGTAATGTTGATTTCTTTTTTTCCTTGTTTTCTTTCTTGGCTTGTTTCTCTAAGGTGTCTTTGTCTCATAAAACCACATAAATTTTGATATAACAAAACATTATATTATTGTGGTTTTAAGTCCAGAGAATAATATGCTTCTCCAGTTTATCTGAACTATAGCTGGTCTCAACAGAACATCATTTAAGCTTTGGGAATCATGGCATCTTTCCCTGGTTCTTTTCTCTTTTGCTTAAAAGTATTCTTAAATTCTGAAATTCTTCAAAACCTTGTGTTTCTGCATTGTGGTGAGTTGACCCTGGCTGGATGCCAAGTGCCCACCAAAGCCGCTCTATCACTCTCCTTCTCAACTGGACAGGGGAGAGAAAATGTAATGAAAAAGCATGTGGGTCAAGATGAGGACAGGGAGATCACTCAGCAATTACCATCACAGGCAAAACAGAGTCGACTTGGGAAAAATCAGTTGAATTTATTACCAGTCAAATCAGAGTAGGATAATGAGAAATAAAACCAAATCTTAACACCTTCCACCTTCCCTCCCTTCTCCCCAGGCTCAACTTCACTCCCAATTTTCTCTACCTCCTCCCCACAAGCAGCACAAGGGGGCGGGGGATGGGGGTTGTGGTCAGTTCATCACACGTTATCTCTGCCGCTTCTTCCTCCTCAGGGGAGGACTCCTCACACTCTTCCCCTGCTCCAGCCTGGGGTCCCGCCCACGGGAGACAGTCCTCCACAAAATTCTCTAACGTGGGTCCTTCCCACGGGCTACAGTTCTTCATGAACTGCTCCAGTGTGGGTCCCTTCCATGGGGTGCAGTCCTCCAGGAGCAGACTGCTCCAGCCTGGGTCCCCCATGGGGTCACAAGTCCTGCCAGCAAACCTGCTCCAGCCTGGGCTCCTCTCTCCATGGGGTCACAGCCCTGCCAGGAGCCTGCTCCAGCGCAGGCTTCCCACGGGGTCACAGCCTCCTTCAGGCACATCCCCCTGCTCTGGTGTGGGGTCCTCCCCGGGCTGCAGGTGGAGATCTGTTCCACCATGGACCTCCCTGGGCTGCAGGGGCACAGCTGCCTCACCATGGGCTGCACCAGGGGCTGCAGGGGAATCTCTGCTCCGGTGCCTGGAGCACCTCCTGCCCTCCTTCTGCACCGACCTTGGTGTCTGCAGAGTCGTTCCTCTCACATATTCTCAATCCTCACTCCAGCTGTAGTTTGTGTCCCATTTTGGGGGGGCATTTTGTTTTTTTTTTTTTTCTCCTTCTTAAATATGTTATCCCAGAGGCACTACCACCATCACTGATTGGCTCGGTCTTGGCCAGCAGCGGGTCCATCTTGGAGCCGGCTGGCATTGGCTCTATCAGACATAGGGGAAGTTTCTAGCAGCTTCTCACAGAAGCCACCCTATAGCCCCACCGCTACCAAAACGTTGCCATGCAAACCCAATACATGCATCAAAACCTGAGAGTGGACAGATTTATTAGCTGTAGAGTAAATGACAGGGATTCAGGACAAAAAATAGCTACTAAAGAGCATTTGCTGATAATTCCATGTTATTTTGTTGAAACTAAAATTTTTCCAATCAAATTTCTGCTGAGGAAGGTTTCTGAGGTTCTGCATAGAATTTCTGTTTGCAACCAAGAAGTGGTAGAGTCCAAAGCAGGCAGTACGACCTATGACAGCTAGGTCTGTCACATCCCAAATGAGTTCTCACTGGTGTTGATATAATGACTGTTCTGGGGTGAGTCTGTTTCTCTCTCCTGTTGTGGGTGTGGTTTTGGGTTTTGTTTTTTGGTTTTGGGTTTTTTTTCCATGAAAAAACTTTTAAGGGTTTTTGTTTTTATTTAGGTATGACCAGGGAGCATTTTAACAAATCCCTCTGATGAAATGGAAAAAAATTATTCCCAATTCCAGTATTCAGTCTATGCAAGAGAGCAGGATTACAAGAATAGAAGAGAAAAGCTGGTTTTTGGGTTAGGTTAGGTTTGCAGGTTTTTTTCCCTTATGGTTTCCCTTTTAAATTTGCTGATTTCCCGGAAAACTTTTGCTGATACATACAACGAGTAAAATTTGAGTCAAATTGCAGATTCAACTCTCCTTGCAAACTGGGCTAATCTAATTGTGTTGGCTTGTGCTTGTGTTGGCTAATTTGACTGGGTCTGACTGAGCTTCAGCAAGACATTTAAATAATGTATATAATTTGCATATATTTTCATGTATTGCACTGAAATTAGAGGTTACTTTGGCAACATGAATTAATGATATGGTTTGGAGCTTTCTTAAGAGCGGTTAGTGGCTAGAAGATATTTTCTTTTTCTAGATTATTTTGTATTATGTGAATAGGAGATGAATCAGGAATGACTTGCCACAAAATTATGATTTGCCACATCTTCATAATAGTAAGCCTGTCTCTTCTGGCATGATTCTCCATCAGGGTCAAACTAACCACTATTTTATAAGCACTAGTTATCAAACTAACACATTATGCATCTTCCACTGTGTTTATGCTTCTGAAAAGATTTAAATCAGCCATCGTCAGCAGCATGGGAAAGTAACTCCAGTCTACCGGTGGTGTGGTTTTCCAGGTGCTTTCATTTCAGACCTTTCAGAACTGGAAATGGTATCTGAATTAATTTGCAAACTTGGAAAGAAGAACATGCATAAAAAATTAGCAATATTACAGTGCTGTCAACTGAAATAAGCCTTAATGTATATAGTAGTTAAGAATGCCTAAAATCTGTACTGGAAATGTTGAGGGTTTTTTCTGATCTTTTGCTTATGTCATTCTAGTGGAATTTCAAATCTGAAATACATTCTTTACGCTTAGAGCACTGTACTAACAGAAATCAGTTAGCTTTTTTTTTTCTCTGGTAATTAAGCATCACCAAAATTCCTAAGTTGTTAAACACCTCTGATACCTCTTAAGGCCCAACATCTTCAGTCTGTCTTGGGAAAAGAAATTATGAGCCTGCAAATTCTTTGGAGAACATCCTTCCTTCAAAGAAATGGTCAAGTATTAGGCTTCCTGTCTAAGAAGGTGAGGGAAGATAAATGTCATTAATTGAGACAGACTGAACTTCTAATTAGAAAGCAGCCCAGCCAGTATGGCCAAGTTGGACCAAGTCCAAGAAAAATTAACATGGAGGTGAGAATAAAAGTCAAATTGATCTACCAGCTAGAGAAGAGGACAGCTGGGGGTGGTTTTGTCAGTCTCATATGCAGCACACAGAAGGAAGAGAGCAAGGGATAGTGTTGCTGAGTATGCTGCTAGATGAACCTCATCCAGTATGGGTTGCCTTTTAGTGGCCAGAAAAGTCCTTGGGGGTTCAAATGGAGCTGGATTCCTTACCTCTCTACAGGTTATTGTTCTAAAAGCTAAAAATAATCTTACCTGTTGACTAACTCGAATTACGGTATACAATGTGCATGTATACACATACATGTAGTGTGGTCTTTAATAATATACACACTACGTAGAGATTCGCCCTTGGTGCTGCTGGCGAATTTATAAAAGAATTCTGTAACACTGGGGACTCTATTAGCAGGAGCACACCCCTGCTCATTAAACTGCATCCATGATACTGTGTTGAGTTCCCCCTGTCCTCCCCACCTCCCCCAACAGACAAGAATGATACCAACATACTGGATCAAGTTCAGCAGAGGGTCACCAAAGTTGCCCAGGGAGCTGGAGCTCTTACCCTGTGAGGAGAGACTGAGGAACCTAGGCTTGCTCAGCCTGGAGGAGGGAAGGTTTCAGAGGGACCTCAGAGCAGTCTTCCCATACCTATTAGGAGATATCAGGCTCAATATAAGGAAAAGTTTTTTCACCATAACAACAGTAAGGCAGTGAAACAGGTTGCCCTGAGACCTTGTATAATCTTATTTTTGGAGGTTTTCAGTATCCAGCTGGATACAGCTCCAAGCAACCTGGTCTGATATTATAGATGACCCTGCATGGAGCTGAGGGCTGGGTTAAATGACCTCCCAAGGACTCTTCCAATCTGAAATATTCTGTGACCCTACAATTAACCACAGAAGAGAACTGCATAATTGATTAGTCTGCAGTCATGATTTATTGCAACATAGTTGCTACGGTGGGATTTAAATTCTTATGATGTAATAAATTTGTAATAAAATTGTGTAAAACTGGAAGTGCAATTATGCTCTAGTATCTTCTTTACACCTGACTATAACTTATAAAATTTTTCTGATGGAGTTCTGTTGGCTGAGGATGGATAAGCCTGTAGAGTCAGGTTAAGAGACAGGATGTATTTGCTCAGGTATAGCACTGTAGAACTATCTCAATTCTGTGTCCATCCCTGTAGATATGCTCTGCAAATCAGGCTGAAATTGGTATGTGAAGAGGGGTGAGCCGTATTTCTTTTAATGCCTGACGGGTCTAATTAAGTTTGCACTGACTCAACACACAAAAAAGATGAAATTTTGCTCTCCAGGACTATATAGCATATACTCCTGACATCTGTGGAATGGGGACACTGGGAATGATCCTTATTAATCCTTTTGGGATGTATAAGTGAGCTTTCCCTTCTTACTTAGAGTAATAAGGGAATCAAAGTTTGTTGCCCAAATTGGTAAGCTTTATCAGTATGTTCCTGTATGCTGTATTGTCACACAGAGGTACTCAACTCCTCTTAGCAACCAACTCTATTTAACATCTTATTTAATTGAAGATTTACCTAAGCCTCTTCTCAGACTACCATCTTATACATGTTGAGCCACTTAGATTTCATTATATTAGTAAAATCTACCTAATGTAAGCAATATCAGAATAAAGTGATGGAAAAGACTGTTGGCTTAGACACTGTGAGATAAGGCTTGATAGCTTACAAGTCAGGAAGCCTGGTTCTGTGTCCAGCTTTGTCACTCCCCTTTGAGAAGCAGCTGTCCTCCTGCTCGTTTGCCCTGCATATAAGGGCACTTTCTTCTGGAAGGATCTTCAAGCTCTCTGCTTGATGCAGTGGGTAGGTCTTTTACCCAAAACTTTTGAGCTGACTTCTCCTTACAGAGTAGAGAAGACCTCTTTCCAGAAGGACATTTTTTGTTGTTGTATTTTAATGAATCATATTTGGGATTTGGGGTTCAATATTTCTTGGGAAAATCTAAGTGGAGGAGAGCAACAGTTCATTCTCTAGTCAAGGTGAAATATGCATGATATTTTGTAATTCTTTTGATGCTCTTCTGTCCAGGAGATCAAGAATAAATCAAAAATTCAGCTGGAAGGGCATTTTGGTCCATTTCATCAAAAATCTGAAGTAGAAGTTTTTTATTTTCACATGGTGTCTGTTTGTAGGTTCTTTTCCAAAATGAAAGTTTCCATGAGACAAAACAGCTTTCTAACATGTCTGGCAAATACCTGTGTCCTGGTTTCAGCTGGGATAGAGTTAATTTTCTTCCTAGTAGCAGGTATAGTGCTGTGTTTTGGATTTAGGATGAGAATAATGTTGATAACACACTGATGTTTTAGTTGTTGCTAAGTAGTGCTTACACTAGTCAAGGACTTTTTCAGCTTCCCATACTCTGGCAGAGGGCACAGCCAGGACAGCTGACCCAAACTGACCAAAGAGGTATTCCATACCATATGATGTCATGCTCAGTATATAAACTGTGGGGACTTGGCCGGGGGGCAGCAATCGCTGCTTGGGGACAGGCTGGGCATCGGTCAGTGGGTGGTGAGCAATTGTACTGTGCATCACTTATTTAGTATATCATTATTATTATTATTATTGTGGTGGTTGTTGTTATTATTATTATTATTTCCCCTTCCTTTTCTGTCCTATTAAACTGTCTTTATCTCAACCCACAAATTTTACTTCCCCCCCCACCCCCAATTCTCTCCCCCATCCCACTGGGGAGGGTGGGGAGTGAGCAAATAGCTGTGTGGTGTTTAGCTGCCTACTGGGTTAAACCACAACAACCTGCATATTTAATGATGTGCTACATATAACATTTATATTGCATGTAGTGCAGGCAATGGCAGTTTCACAGGATCTATGGGCACACTCTCCCCTGCATTCCCCCTAACTATTGTGCTGATGTTGCTTCTTCCATCACCTGAGTGTGGGAATTGGAAAAATTTTTCTCTTCTCATCTTCTTCATTTACATTAAGATGTTATATGTATTGCACACATTTCAGAAACATTTTTGGGAAGGTGCTTGTGCAGTAAGAACAGTCATGAGTTTTATTTTAAAACCTAATCCCTGTTTACAGTATATCCATTTGTTATATGTTTAAAAAAAAAGGGAGAGTGGGGGTGGCGAGAGGAACAAAAGAAGACCCAAACACTCCAAAAGTCTGGCATTGAGCAGCAGCGCAAGTTTTATACGTGTGCAGGCAGTAACATAGAAAGATTAAGCCACCTGCCCAATGTCTCTGGTTGCTGAACGCCTGCTTCTCTGCTAAGACTCCATTTATTTTTCTTTTTTTCCTCCTTATTTTACATGGGTTATCTGAGGACTTATTTCAGGTTTTGGTACCTTTAAAGACAATCATGTTGTCTGCCGTACTGGCTTGTGTAGATGAAAATACCATTATTTAAGCTTTACAACTAAAAATATTCTTGCATATAAAATATTTTCCAAGCCAGTCGCAATGTGTCAGAAAACTGTTCTGAGGCAGTATGTGTAGAGCAAGCAACTATCACTGCAATCAGTCAAAATTATATTGTAAATTTCTGATTGCATCGGTGTCACAGAAGTGAACAGCATTTTAATTCTTGAAAAAAATGATCATTAAAATTAAAAGGCGTGTTTTGTATTGATGCTACCTGGATGATTTTCTGTTGATCTGAAAGCAATTAACAATGGATTTTCTCTTCCCTTTTGTTCCACTGTACAAGGGATTCTATGAATTAAAAATATTCAGCTTCCTTACCTCATTTTTTCACTTTGGATTTGAATTTTTTTTTTTTTTTGGTATGATCATTATTTCAGTGGAGATCTGGTATTTTTCCCTTTTATGAAGCTTTTGAAATGTTTTCCCTTTGCTAGTAAATGCAAAAAGTGCTTTTAATCAAGGCAACATTGTTCATCCTGGTTCATCTATGCTAGTCAGTGTTGATTCAGAGGCGTTTCTTGCTGATAACTCTGCAAAAAGAGGTTATTTGGGGACTGAAGACTAATCCCCAGTATTTTTGTGTCACTTCAGATACTGGATGTTCCCAAAAACACTAACAATGCAGACCAGTGATATCTTTCAAAAGGTACACTTTGTATCTCGTTTTCTAACCCAGAAATACATTCTGCACAAGCCCTATTCATAAGTGGAAGGCATTCTGGGTACTTAGTGAAATTGATGTTCTTAATTCAGCATGAGTGAAAACATGCTGTAGGCTACATTAAATGTCATTTCTTGGCTGAAATTGCTTTTCAAACAGCTCAGGTGTATTCTCAGTGACCTCCACTCTCTGTTTGGCAAACATCAGCCCATGAGGCATTACTGCTGAAAAATCAACTGCAAAATAGATTTGAATTCTTAAATAACTGTCCGTGTGGTTCTGGCCTCTGCTCATAGCATCCTAGAATTATAGAATCATTTAGGTTGGAACAGACCCTTAAAATCATAGAGTCCAGCCGCAAACCTAACACTGCCAAGTCCACCACTAAATCATGTTCCTAAGCACCACATTGACATGTCTTTCAAATACCTCCAGGGATGGTGACTCAACCCAACTTCCCTGGGCAGCCTGTTCCAATGCTTGACCACTCTTTCCATGAGGAAATTTTTCCTAATATCCAATCTAAACCTCCACTGGCACAGCTTGAGCCCATTTCCTCTCATCCTATTGCTAGCTACTTGGGAGAAGAGACCAACAACCACCTCACTACAACCTCCTTTCAGGTAGTTGTAGAGAGCAAGAAGGTCTCCCCTCAGCCTCCTTTTCTCCAGGCTAAATAACCCCAGTTCCCTCAGCCGCTCCTCATAAGACTTGTGCTCCACACCCTTCACCAGCTTCGTTGCCCTTCTTTGGATGCACTCCGGCACCACAATGTCTTTTCTTGTAGTGAGGGGCCCAACACTGAACACAGTATTCGAGGTGTGGCATCACCAGTGCTAAGTACAGGGGGTCAATCACTGCCCTGCTCCTGCTGGCCACCCTATTCCTGATAGAAGCCAGGATGCTGTTGGCCTTCTTGGCCACCTGGGCACACTGCTGGCTCATATTCAGGCAGCTGTCTACCAACACCCCCAGGTCCTTTTCCACCAGGCAGCTTTCCCGCAACTCTTTCCCAAGCCTGTAGTTGTGACCCAAGTGCAGGACCTGGCACTTAGCCTTGTTGAACCTCATACAGTTGGTCTTGGCCCATTGATCCAGCCTGTCCAGGTCTATGCTTGACATCAGTAGTTCTTTGTGCATCTTCTTTCCCTGACCTTATCATTCTTTCTTTGCTTGGGTTTTGGTTTTGGTTTTTTTTCAGAGGTGCTGGTAAAGTTCTGCCTTTCCCAAAAGGTTATTTTGTAATGAGTACATACCTGAAGACAAAAAGCTAGCTGAGCAAGTAGTGCGACAGATCATATATGAGTATGCTTTCATCACACGTATTCCTATGATACTACATTGTTTTCATAGCAATGACATTTCTTTCCCAAGAATAAATAGTTTAAGGACATTTGTAGAAGAGACAGTAAAAGAACCAAAGCAACTGCATTCCAGTCAGATTCAATTTAACTTGTTTGTGAATAACTATTTTCACTATTGTTCCAGATCTGCTCCTCAGTAATTAACAACTGAGTAAAGTCCTAATCTTTTAATTAGTATATGGATATATTACAGAGTTGAATACTAGCTCTGCATGTGCAGATGGCTGTCTCCACTGCGAACCTTTATGCTTTAGTTTCAATGGAAAAACTTGGAATAACTCTGTGGAATAAAATGTCTCTGTGGACATTGAGCTGATGGAAAATAGTTCCCTGTTCTGGCAGAAAGGAAGGTAAAACTAATTATTCATGTCCTGTGAGCTGAGACGAATGGGAAGCAGCAGATCCTGAAACTTCTTCTGATACCTGAGAATGAAGGTCTCAGAGATCAACTGACGTTTTTGTTAGCCGTAGTTTGCAAACCCACAAAACTGACAAGAGCTGGTGTTTGGATTTCCTAACACTGACTAGGTGTAGACCACAACGTTTCTTGTCCTCCTCACTTCTCTTGATGAGGACTTTCTGCTTACCACTCTCCCCTGCCACATGATGGAAAAGCTGTGCTCTGTGAAGGGTGTGGAAGAAAGAAGAAGAAGAGATGGAAATCTTACTTTCACTGGAGTAGTGAGTTTGGCTCTGCTGTCGTCAGTGCCAAGACCTCCTTCCTGGGCAGCAGAGGGAAGGCAAAGTTTTTTCTCAGAGTAATGGCTTCCTGCAGGATCCAGTAAGAAGAGAAGTAAGGATGCAGTAAGAGAAGAATCACTAGTCAGATGGATTATAACTAGGAGATTAAGGAGGAAAATATTTCGGAGAAAATAACATCACTCTTCTTCTGAGATAGCAAATCTGATTCAAACCACAGAGGAACTACTAGGTTTTGTAAATCATAGACTCCTATTGACATATTACTATATTCTATTTTGGCTTTCCTGTGTTCCCCTGAGACCTATGAGGTGTATATACTTTGCCTTGCTAAAGAACCCTCCAGTAGATTCTTTCATCCCGTCTCTATGTTAACTTTAGGTCTCTTCTGCAGAATATATAAAGAGATATGACACAGACCAGTTAAAAAAGCTTACATTTTAGCATTGTAGCATTAATTAGAAGAAAATATTTGGGGTCCACCATTCATTTTTGTATGAGGAACTGATTTATTTCTGCAGCATGAGGAGTGAGAAGATATTTTTCTAAAGAATTATTTTTAAATTGTTTACAAGAAGATTATCTGCAGGTCTTCTGGAACCTAGTTAATGGATCAAACTGACAGTAGGTTACACTAATGATACGGCTGCAACACCTGACCAGTGTTTGTATTCACCACACTGTTCGGCTTCTTACAGTCCTCCAGGACAGGAACAATGAGAACCCAGATCTTATGAAACACTTTCCATGTCTATACTTCTATAACTTCAGAATTTTAATGTTCCAGCTCCTAAGTGGTACAGGAAACAACAGGATCATAAATACAAGTGCATAATTCTCACAATTAGCTGTATTTAATAGCTGATGCTTGAATGCAAGGAGCAGACTTTTCTAGCTGGGAGGAATCATATGAGAGTTGTGGCAGTTTTTCTTTGTTTTCCCTAATGAACTCTTTAGCAACTTGGCCATTTTCCATATTATGGACTAAAGTATTGCTTTGCCTATGCTACTGCCTGATTGTCATGGCTTTTAATCTACTGTGCACCTGTCATGCAACATCCATCTGTACTACTGCTTGAATATCAGGAAGGTCTAGCATGTCTCTCTGAAGCAAAGTTATTCACAATATTTATACCTGAGTAAATATATACAGAAAAACAAATCATATTCTTCCAACATTTTAGGGCCAATCCATATTATATATATGTAATGTTAGCAGGAGAGATGCACACAGTTGTCATTTGATCCAACAGTAGAAGCCAATACTATCTGAACATTTTCTGTCCACTCATTTTGCAATAACATCATGGCATGTGCAACTCTTGCCACAAAGATGAGTTTATGACCAAGGCACATGTTAACACTTTAAAGTCAGTGGAAACTTTGCCCTTATTTCTATGGAGCCAGAATTTTTTTGCAGAGTTCTTGCTGCAAACTTTCCCAAGGAAGCAGGAGCTTCCTTTCCCTTAACCTTTTGCATATGATAGTCCAATGCTCCTTTTAAATGAGTAGTTTATGTGGGGCACTCATTTCCCATAAGGAAGACAATGTATGGGACTTAAGATGAAACAGCATCATTCTTTGAAGTTAATTTAATGGTGGGATGCGATGTTCTGTTTATAAAGCATCCTTGTTTTATTACAGAATAAAAAGAATAATTCTGCAACACTTTGTGGAACATGAAAGCTGTGTGCCTTTTAAAGAGTGTCTCCATCAGGCTCTAACTCAACTATCAGCCTTTCAGCTAGCTTCAGTTAGCATCCTTAGCAGCTGACAGCCTAGCAAATCCCTACCAGCTGAGGACTGGCATATACACCTGACTTTGTCTCCCTGCTGATGTATAATGTATTTCCCATTGCTATTCAGCCAGTTTCTGGATTATATTATCTTCAGCTTTTATTTTATTGCTCTTGTCTTCGTCTCTGTCCTGATCTGGGTATCAGCTTCTGCACCATATTCTCCCAAGCCACTTAGTTCTTGACTTCATCCTTGTTCCTGGTCTTGTTTTCTGTCAAAAAGAAGTGATACCTCTTTCTGACTGACTTTCTCAGTCTTCTGTCATGCCTGTTTCTATCTGTGGACACTATATTACTCTGTGCTTGGCATCCCTCACTTTTTACCTGCCTTCAAACTGTACCTGGCCATGCAGCATGTGTACACCTCTGGTTGTGCACCTTAGCCAGACCTCTCATAACTCTTTTGCTCTATCTTTTAGCTTTTCTTCCTGATTTGGCCACACTTTCACTCCTGCTTCTTCTCCAGGTCCTCTATTCAAGCTGGAGCACACTGACACTCCAAGTTCCCATCCCCAGCTGCTAGCTTAATTTGTGTTGTCAGTTAGCCTTCAAGTTCCAACTCCAACAGTAAGCAAGGACAAAACTCAGAGGATGTCAGTGTTTAAAAGATAAAACAAGAAGGAATTTGAGAAAATTTGTGTGGAGAAGGACTGTTTATATGCATATATCTCATAGCAGCAAGCCCATAAATGTTCTCCTTATTTCTTCTGCAACTTCATTTTTCAGGCCCAACAGGACCTGTACAAGAGAGCCTTTTAATGTGGATGAGCTCTCGGGCATTTTCTGTCCACTTCAGAGCTTATGTTAGACCAACATTAAGTGCAAAATCTAATTCTGCTGAAGTGGGGAAATGCTCCAAGCTAAGAGATGATAAAATTATTAAATTCCACTATTTTCTTAGGATAGACTGTGGTTTTCTGAGAAAAAAATGCTGGATGTAGAGCACTGAGTATTGAGTCACAGCTGCCACCACACCATTGCATATAGAAAGCACTGTTCTTGTATAAACTCTTTTGCAGGATCAAATTTGTTTGATAAATGTTTGTGATCCCTTTGTATGAGACAGCTTTATATCATATTTACATGAGTCACTCTAACGTTACATTAAATCAATAATGTGTGTCATTGTGCAAATTATATACAATCATGATGTCAAATCAATTTCTATAAGGGTGCATTCTGGGTAATTCAGTAAAAATGTGCCAAGCTTCCTGTTCTGGATCTGAATCAATATGCTCCCATATAATTGTGGAAACATAAATGTCATTAGCAAATAACTCAGAAGTTCCTAAAATATAGCTGAAAAAGACAAAATTTCTGGCAGAATCCAATTGCTGTGATAACTGCATGTATATTCCACAAGTCTTGATAAAACAGAGTTTATACAAACATCAAGCTATAATACACCAGAAGACTACCTTTGTAGTCTTAAGATAACTGAGGAAAGCAATGGAAATGCGTTAATTTGTTACTATCCTTGGGACATGGACAGATGCAGAGAAGATGGACATTTTCCATATTGAAGTGTAATGCAAATTGCTTATCACCTTCAGGGGTTTTCTCAAAAAAACAAACAAAAAAAAAAGGCAGGCTGCAAGTGCATATTATTGTCTTAATATTACTTAGATATAGGTTTCATTCATAGATGGAAATACGGAACTTCAGTATTTCAGTGGAGTAGCCTTAATATTTAAGGTGAGAATTATGTCAATGTGTTTTTCAGGAAATTGAAACAGCTTTTAGATTTTTACATAAGAGCTTTTTTGGAGGTGCTGAATTGGAATATATCACCCACACTTAATGGAGACTGTCTAAAACATTTCCTCTCCCTTAGTAGGAAACCATGAGTAGATATATTGCAGCGTGAAGAAATCAATCCTTGACCGTGCTCACCCTGAAAAATTATTGGTACAACTCCAGGAATACCTCTGTCTTCAACCTAACTCTGCGACACAGATTGTACCATTTCTGGGTGAGTTCAGAATATAGAGGAATTAATCTCTCCCTGCAAAGGTGCTTTCTTTTTTCTTGCCAGATGCATTTATCAAGATGCATAATGTGGGGATGTTGGTACCAATGCTTTTAATTTCTCTGACATCTGGCCTACCATAGCTAGTCTAAAGGACATGAAAAGCTGTTTATTTAAATGTCTGGTGTCAAGATGATTTCTACAGTGATTAACACTAACAGACAGTAAATAAATGATATACTTGTCAAATTAAAACAGGTAGTTGAACCTTGATAATAATAATAATAATAATAATAATAATAATAATAATAATAATAATAATAATAATATAACGTGCTTTTCTACTAGAATTCACATTCATTTGACCTGTTCTTTGAGGAACTAAAAAGACAAACTCCTGAAAGAAAATAAAAAAACACAAAGGAGTTGGTGTTGCTTCAATTTGGCATAATTAAAATTATTCTGAAGGTGCTGTAAGCCTAATTCTACAGCCCTTACAAACTGACCTATCTATTTCAGCAGGCTTGAGGAGAGTCTTTCTAGAAATCCACATAAATATAAAATATTGCAATATCTCATGAGAAGAAGCAAATAAAAGATGTAGAGGGAAAGACTTTAAATAAGGTAGATCAGCCTAGCTGTGCTATATTTACAAACATAAACAAATAATTTGAAAAACCCTTCAGAATGGTTAGGGTGTCCACAAAGAAAAAAGGTGGACTCTCAAAAGACAGAGGTAAGTGTTCCTTTTCAATACTGCCGGTTGTAGCAGACTTGGTCAGTCCTTCTTAGGCAAATGTTGGTTGCATGGTTTAAATCACATTTTCACTTTTTGACCAAATTGGAAATAAATCTCTTGAATAAATGTTAGGAGAGCTACACAGAAAAGAAATAAAATACCCACTCAGTGTGAGTGCTGAAAACCGTCACACTAAGAATACAGCAAGTCAGACTGGAGGGTCATGAACAAAACCAAGAAACAAGCTAATGTTAGGTGCCTAGTTCGGTGCAGAAACATTTACTTATTCTGTGGGTTTGAAGTGCAATTATTTCTTATAAAAAGTTTGGAAGAAAAAAATTCATGATAAATAGAACAGGCTACTATATTTGCTTTTCATACAGTTCTCTTCCTAAATATACAATGTGGAAAAGTACCTATCTGTAATAATTTAGAAAGCAAGCTGTTGATTAAATGAGTCATAATAGTTGTCTTAGCATAGTTTTTATATATGAAGAAAAAAGCAATCTGTGAAGTAACCTGCTTTATTTTAGCTGATTTACTGGGCTCTACGATGCAATGACTTCCAGACTTGTTTAGCTCAGGCTAAATTTGCATCACAATACTTGGTGTGTTAGTGAAGTAAATATCTGCCATAGTCAGAAAGCAATACAAGTCTAACACAAAATAATAAGAAAACAATATAAATCTAGAAGTCTGCCTTATGTACAGGTTGCTTTGGATGAATATGCCAGGCAATCTATGCTAGAAATTTCTGGGAACTGCAATTTTGAACTTTTGAGAATTTTGAAAATATTGCTTTGTGATATTATAAGCTTGGAGGCTCTGAAGAAGAATATTAAAAGAGACAGATTAGTTCATGGGGACTGTGTTTACAAAATCAACCAAATCCAAGAATATCTAACACGGAATAGATCCAACGGTCCAGTTCTAGTAGAATTAGAAATCCAGATGACTCATGGAGACTGTTGTGGTGTTTACATAATAACTACATGTTCAAGCTCCTGGTCTTTGATCTTAATTCTGTTGTTCCCATTTGTTAAACAACACATCTTGTTAAGATAGTGAATTACGTAGTGAATTACACTTAAGAGGAAGATGCAAGTACTGTGTAGAAAGCTTAGTTTCCAGTAACAAGAGAGGCATGCTCTGTGACTGTCCCTCAGTCTGAAAAATGCTGTTTCCCCAGCATGGTATTTAATTTGTTTGCACCCAGTAATACAAAGCTAATACTTGAATGAGGCTGGGATGATTGAGCAACTAATGGCCCTGGGAGCCAGTATTTCCTGACCTCACAGCAGCAGTGTAAGTTGCAGATCTGCCAAAGGCATATGAAAAGGAATGGGGGTTTGTGATGAATATCAGAGTTCTGTCCAAAGCCTGTCCTAGGAAGAGTAGCTGCATTTCCTGTGTCTGTGTTTTTCATGTGGAAATAATGTGTGTGTGCATGTCTGTATTGTCATTAAATCTCTCCTTCATTTTCTTCTTTGTTTCTTGATATTTAAAGTGCTTTAAAAAGTATTTTCTGAATAGCATTTTATTTTTTCTTTCTTTTTTTCCTTTAAGTGAGAGCATAATTTTTGGCAAAGTTTTAGCACAGGAATGCTTGTATTATTGCTCACTTTGATCACTATTGATACAAATCAAATAGGTATTTTATGACCTATTCATATTTTTCTAATTTGCAGTGAGGGTCAGTTCTGAAGTTAGTCTATTTAGAGAGTAAACTGTGACTTTAAATGCTTGCCCAGAATTGCTAGCTCAATTGTCCAGCTGAAAATAGAAGTTCCAAGCCTGGTAATTCATGTCTTAGTAAACAGTTAAAATCTTGGTCTCCTTTTAAATTCTTTTTTTGTTCTAAGTCAGTATCACTTTCAAAAATTCAAGCTCTAGTCTGCTTTTTTCCTGATTAAATTAGGGATTGGCTCATTCTGCTTTTATTCTAAATTTAAATAACCATGGTACAGTAGCACATGTCAGACGGGGGGAAAATGTTGCCAATTTCATATAGTGATTATGAAAGGAGTCTGTCCACAGCTCAGTGCCTATCCTCCAGCATATAGATGATGGCACATGGTGTTGGGTTTTACAGCAGAGAGGTTTATCATTACTTTGTTTACTGTTTGTGTTCATATGAATTTATTGCACACACTATTTTTTTTTAACGTTTCTTTGTAACACAGATTGGCAGCCTTTGCAGTCTGGGGGTTTTACTCTCTCCTTTTCCTAGTCATGAAGACACAGATCCCTAAAGTGATTTAGATGTGCCAAGACCTTTTCTAGAGGCCTGGTTCCCAGAGTAGAAATCATCTACCTAGATTAGACAACTGCATTTCCTAGGGCATACAGGTAGCTGAACTCATAGAACCATAACTTAAAACAGCCAGATGGTGCCTGGTGTGAAGGGCTGGTATTTGTCAAACAGCAGTAGGAAGCATGGGAAATGATAGGTCTGAAATTTTGTGATCCTGAATTAGTTACATTCATGATATCAGAATTCACAGCATAAAAGCATAGAAGTATAGAAGCATAGAACAGCCCAGGTTGAAAGGGACCTCGAAAGAATATCTGTCCAACCTTTTATGGGAAAGGGAGCCTAGATCTGGTAAAAAAAAAAAAAAAAAAAAAAAAAATTAAAAAAAATTAAAAAATTTGAATTGTTAAAAATAATGGAGGGGTTGGAAATGCAAAACAATTTTTTATTATTGTTATTATTTTTAAGTTTTCCCCAGATTGTTCCCTAGAATTCTCTGTAGGATATATAAAGAAGTACAGTTCATAGATTTTAAAATTGGGACAGTTCACTATAGGCAGCAGTTTTTAAGAAAAGCAGATGTCAACAAAGTCTAGCTGAGGAATTCCATCACCTAACCCAATAAAATGCATGAAAACATCTGCTGGATTTAAGTGGCTCCTATGTTCTCTCTCTGTATGTTGTGTAATCAGTTTATTCCTAATCTCTTGGAGGTGGTGGTGGTGGTTAAAGAATTTGGCTGGGATGGGAGAATTCAGTGCTCACTGCCTCCAGGAGTCAGAGCCACTGTCCTCATCTTCATGGAGAAAGTCCAGCCTGCAGGCTCTGGAGATAAGTCTTCTCCTTCCATGTCTGCCTGTAAGAAGACATAAGTCTTCTCTTTCTATGTCTGTCTGCCTCACTGAACGAGCAATGTGAATTTCTAAGGCCAGAGAAAAGAGAGGGCATTCACTAGGTGAGGGGAGTCAAGAGATATGAACACTTCCCTGCGAAGTGGGAAACAGTCTTCAGCCCTTGGACTGAGCAGGGCATTGGGCCATTTTTTCTCCTTCCTGGATAAAAGCTGTAACTGTGAGGTTACCATATAAAAATGGTCACTGCCACCATAGGCACCACAGATCTATGGTTTTCATTAGAAAAGAGAAGTGGCAGTAGATGCAGTGTTTTTTGTTGACCTCAATACTGTCAGCATGTGTCAAAACCTGCTGTTAAGAGAAGCCCCTTGGGGTTTTAGGTACATGGGTTCCCAGTTTGTGGTTTCCAAATATATTTACATAAAACAAGAGGGGCCCTTGACCTAGACAGGAGGGGGAAGTTTTACACGTGTACAGCAACATCATTAACAGGACTATTACAAATGATAAGGTGAGCACATACAGCCTAAGCCAGGCAGGAAAGCTGTGAATTTATTCTTGGTACCTGGATTCTCCATCAGACACGAATATTTCACTTAAGCATTAGGAGTATATCCTCATAGTACAGGAAGACTAGTCAGTCCTTCTGCTTTAAGCACTTGATTCTGAGGTCAAAGTTTGACTCCTTGGTCAAAGTTCTTATGCTGGAACTCATTTCAGGGTCAGAGAGATTCTAATCTCAGTTAGCCAAAAATTGGCCCACCCTAACTTTTTTCTGAGATCTATGGTTTACATTTGATGAAAGGTTGTTCTTGATCTTCAGTCGGCTTTTGAACTAGTCCTGCAATTCAGGATAGGAATTATTAATCCTGATTTGAGAAAAGTTAATGACTTCATACCAGTCTTTCTGTCATTTTTTCCAATTGCCAAATGGTTCTAGGAGTCAAGATTTCATATAGAAGAGGTGACTCCCACCCAACCATCATAATTCATTTTAGACAATAGTAATGAAGTTAGGGCTTATTCTACCTTTAAGCACCTGAGTAATTCTACTAACAGAGACTCTCTAAACACTGTGCTTAAGATTGTGTGTCAGTGTTTTGCTGGATCAAATGTTCCACGCCACACAGGACTGGAAAAACTCAAGAGATACTTGGCAGTTCCTGGGTTTTAAGAGGGAAATCACAATCATGTATGTGTGTGATGCTTCTACAAAAACTGGATAATAGCAAATACCACAAGTATTAACATGTAAATTACCACAAATCACAAGAAAATGTGTTTGAATATCCAAATAGGTATTAGCTATACTCACAGCTCACATTAAATGTGGGGAGTGGAAAATTTGGCCAAAACTGAATTATCTTCTTCAAATAAGGCCATCTCTTCTGTGTTCAACTGCACACTGACTGTATGGTTCAAATGACCTTACTTATGTTAGTGTAATTTATAGATTGCCTTCTGAGAGCTTTTGGCAGGGTTTGGGAACAGTTTGCAATTCCCAGTTAGATTAGATGAGTTTCAGAGCACCAATTCATATTACCCATGATACACACCTTTGCATAGAAAACATCTGAATCACAGTTATATTATTGCTCTTTATTTCCAGCAGTGCCCACACTGTGCTTCCTGTTTTCCAGAGACTTGCCCAACTCTTGCTCTAAGCAGCTCAGTGTCATACTGACGAGAGGCATAACAGGGGGAAATTTGCAATAGTTGATTACAAGAGGTCAACGGCTCACTACAAGCAATATAGCAGAAAAGTATGGCAGAGGACTTAAGTGGAATAGGGCTAAAAGTCTTGGGGCTGAGCTAAGGGAGCTGTCCCATGCACAGTGGAAGCAGACACAGGAGAGAATCAGATGAAAATATGGTAGCATGGATGAATGAATGGAATAACTGCCATACCTGGTAAGCAGAAGTTGGTCACGCTCTGGTGTTGTGCAGTCCACAGCTTTTCTCCCTTAATGCAGTGGCATGTGGTGTACAATCAGATCTGCAGTATCCGACTGACAGTACCCAAATTGACGAATGCTGGGTTGTCATATGTGAATGGTGGCTGTAAGCTTGGACAATAGACACTGAGATTCAACAGGGGAGCTTCCTGCAGAGCTGAAAGCCTGAGATGCTGCACAGCAGTTGAACAGGAAAGCCTCAGTAGCAAGAGGTGTAACAGATTCATCTTCTGCTGCTAGCACTAGAATTCTCACTGCAACACATTCTTACTACTGTGGTTGCCAATTACCTTCTGAAGATAAAAATTTTCATGTTGTGTTTTTCAATTTTCAGCAACTTGGGTGAACGATTCTTTTGATTTTCATTTAAATGTGTGGTAGTGAATCCCCCTAAAGATACGCAGCAGTCATGATCCCTGTCCCTGCTTAAGAAAAATGCAAATTGATGTGACAGGTTTTTCATTTAAAAAAGACATCGTGATTAATTCTTAAAAATTCTTTGAAAATCAAGAGTTGTCTTATCTGACCTAAGTTCAGGGTTACGTTATAGGATGGATTAACATAGCATGCATTTTTATATACTAAATAAAGAGGATATTATCTGTGCTGTTGTTTCCTAATGACATATCTAATTTATAAGTTTATTCTGTATGGTTAGTAACATACAAAATGCAGAGAAATACCAGATACCTATTAGAAAAAGTTATCTATATTTACAGAAGTAAATATTTTTAACTGTATCTTTCTTAAAATTTAGTCCTTAGCCTTATGTCAATTAATTTTTATTAATGCTATCAAATTTTGTCATATAATCCAGTGAAATACCCATTACACATCTCTGAGTGTAACTGTATGTAGTATAATAGTGGGAGCCATCTTTGTTCTGCAGTCAGGCATTGTGTGCAATTGTGTTTTCTTTATCAGAGGAAGATATGTCATGATAGTATACAGCAAATTTTACTGCTTTAGGAGAAAATGAACTCTGCACTAAGGATTCAGTCGCTCTTCTCAGCAAGAGAGACAGTTGGAAGGGAAGAGGAAAGCTGGCATGGTTAAAAAAGGTCTTGGATTTAATATTCTGTGCCACTACACATGGACAATTCACTCAAGCTATTCTGTGTTTCAGACACTCGAGCTGGGAGGTATTCAGCTCACCTATTTAATGTACTATAGAGATAAATAGGTTATTAATGCACAAAGGAACATTAAGAGTCAGAGAGAAGACAGAGAGGACAATGTGTCATGTTGAAACTGCAAAGTATAGCTGTTGTATTGAGCACTAAGAAAGAAAAAGGTGCACCTTGCAGAATTTTTTCTTGCTTTAGTCTTCAGCATTCTGTTATACTATTTACTGAACTAAAATATGTACAAACAAACAAACGCCCAAACAATTCTGAACTTCCTAAGTGAGTTTTTATTAAGCCACCGTCATGGAATATGAATGATCTTAGGTCATCAGTCAGGACCCATGTTTCATTTATTGTCACTGGTGCCTCATGGCCCATACATACCCTTGCCCATGCCTCATGCCACACTTCAGTCAGTTCAAACTTCACTAGCCCTAATCATACTACATGGATCCTGGGGTGATGGTTGGAGGAGAAGATAGATATTTGTTTGGACCTCACAGGTTGAAAGTATACCACCTACCTTAGACACTATATTCCTCTCCTATCCCCCTTTTTGGTAGGATTTAGCCTAAATTATCCTATATAAAAATGGAATTGACAATTTTATGTCTGAACCTGTATACTTTTATATCTATATTTATATGTAATAGAATTGTTGCTATACACTTTTCTGCTAAACATTATTGGAATGGATAACAGGTTATTTTCAGCAGTCTTTCCAAAACTTGTTAATTCACAGCACGTTCTGAAAAAATACAGGGTGTATCTGACATTCCAGTTTTTCTATTTTAGATAAGCATATGGTAAGTTGACGTGGTTTAACCCCAGTTGGCAGCTAAGCACCACACAGCCACTCACTCACCCTCCCCCAACTCCCCAGGTGGGATGGGGGGGAGAATCAGGAAAAAAAAAAGTAAAACCCATGGGTTGAGATAAAGACAGTTTAATAGGATAACAGAGAAAGAGAAAGCAATAATAATGACAAAAGAATATGCAAAATCAGTGATGCACAATGCAATTGCTCACCACCCACTGATCAATGCCCAGCCTGTCCCCAAGCAACGATCACTGCCCCCCAGCCAGCTCCCCCCCAGCTTATATACTGAGCATGACATCACATGGTATGGAATACCTCTTTGGTCAGTTTGGGTCAGCTGTCCTGGCTGTGCCCCCTCCCAGCTTCTTGTGCACCTGGCAGAGCATGAGAAGCTGAAAACTCCTTGACCAGTATAAACACTATTTAGCAACAACTAAAACATCAGTGTGTTAGCAACATTATTCTCATTCTAAATCCAAAACACAGCAGTATACCAGCTACTGGGATGAAAAATAAGTCTATCCCAGCTGAAACCAAGACATAAGTCTAATAAAAGATTTGAAAGCAGAGAATAATTTTTGTGGTTATTAATTTTGCTCCAAGTTCAGTTAAATCATGCTGTGCAATTAAGATAATGCTTGGGATATGAAGTAACTAAATTGAGTGTATTTTGCTTAAATTTGTAATTTAAAAGTATTAATTAGTTATTGATTGAATCTACTATTTCCCTATATTACATTGTCAAGTACATGTCATACTTTATTATGAAACATCCACACTGGAACCACTTGAACTTTTACTACATAGTATCTGGTGATGAGTCAATGGTTTGTGTAATTTTTCTATAAATACTTGAGGTTTTTTTGCTCCTGGTATATCTGCTTTGGGAAAGGTCCAACACTGAAATAGCATCTTAAAAAAAAAAAAAAAACCACCAAAACCCACATAATTTTTCTTCAGGAAGTACTTGGAAGTTAATATAATTAAAACATAGAAACACATAAATACAACACTGCACTATATAAAAAGGTAAGTGTTATGGTGAAACCAATGCCAGTAGGAATAAATTACTCAAAATTTTAATTCTTTCATTTGGGAAGTTAGATCTTCACTTTGGTTTGCATCAGTCTGGATTTGATTGAGCTATATGTGCTTGTTTAATAATTTTGTGTAACTAAGGACAGAATTGGGCCTCCTTCCTTTTAGACTTCAAATCCTATTAATCATTGCTATTTTTTTAGTGTCAGTTACATCCTGAGCCATCTTGAACACTTAAGCTGTCCTGTAAAGCTGTCCTTATTCAGTTTTGAAGACTGTGTACCTGAAGTAGGTTAATGGTTGGACTGGTTGATCTTAAAGGTCTTTTCCAACCTAAACAATTCTATGATTCTATGATTCTAAGTACTCAGAAACTCCTTTATATGTACAGAAGATAAGTTTGATTTTCATAGGTTTGGAGAACATGTAACTTCCTGCAGCATACAGTAACTTTGATGGTACCTGGCATCAAAGAAAATGTAGTACAAAACAAAAGATTGTAGTACATCCATCTTAGCCAAAATTGTCTGTCATACAGATCACATTTTCATCATACTGAAGATTAAAAGGGAAAAAATGGGAGAAAAATCATATGTTCCCAACATTAATTTGTTGCCTCTGATCATCAGTAAAGGTGACTTTGAAACCCAAAGCACATTTCAATGCTTCTAGAACTGAATATAATTTCCAGGTTTAAGTAGTGGGTTCTGTCATCTTCTGAAATTGCTGTTTGTGACGGCAGATGTTTGGAAAGGGCTATTTCCCCTCCCTCCCCACCCCATTAGCATCAGTTAAATTTAGCAAAATCAACAACTTCTGTTTGAGCTATGTGCTGTGGGCTGAAACATGAACCCCTGGGAGCCTATGTGGAGCTGACTAATAAAGAACTCTGGCTTTATCCTCCTCTTTCTTACTTCCTTGAAGCAGCAGTCTTCGAGCATGCTTACATGTGAAATGACCAGAATTCAGATTTTTTTTTTTTTAATCCCTCCTCCCTCCCCCTGTATATTAGAGAGTATATCAGAAAAAAACCCCTCCTTTCTGGGGCCAATTCTCACTTTGATCTTTCTTTATTTAAGTCTCCTTTTTGGATATCAATATGTCTTGTCAGTCACAGTAGTATTTTCTCAGCTGATGGATGATAATTCAGTTATGTCTGCACAACGAGAGAACATGTCCCACAATTTAATCAAATCAGGCTAGAAATAATCTTCAATTGTTATCTAGGATCAAAGAACACATGGGTGAGTGCCTACTAATGCACTTACCAGTTAATATGCTGGTCGGTGTTACGTTCAGTGAAAAGTACTGGGGTTTCTATTCCGGATGCAGCAGCCAAAGGCAGAGATTGCTTGCAGGAAAAATATACATCCACCCAAAAAGATGTCTTTTGCAGTGAAAGAGGCCTGGAGAGGCATGGTTAAGAAACCAGAATTATGTTAACTCTGCTGTGTACTTAACAGCTGCTCTATCAAGGGATTTCTTAACTTGGCTTTTGAAATTAATTTAGTCTAATCTGTAATTGAAAAAGATTAATCTGATTGGCTATTGTTTACATTTAACTTTATATTTGGTTTCCTTTGGTAAATAATATATGAATCTGAAATAATTGCAATGCCTTAATATGCTTCCATTTCTGATTCATACTTCTAAATTTAACTCTTCTGTAAGGTAACTCTCTTTTTTGTTTATAATTAATGAAATGTAAATGTATATGGGGACAATTATGAATAAGTATATTTTCTTCTCCCCATGCTTTGATGAGGTCAGTCAGAATTCTGGGACTGTAGGCACAAATTTGCCATGTGAAAAATTTGCTTTCTTCATCCCTGTCATAAAGACATAATACTTAGGGCAAGCTTACAAAAAAACCTTTATATCACAATAGGAATAGTGGAATATATATGTTTTATTTATGTTATAGACATATGATCATATATATATTTATAAATTTGTGTATGTACACACAAACATGCACCTATGTGACTGTATCATTTACAAATTAATGAACCCTCCTGCTACTATAAAACAACTATTATGTGACAGTTAGAAGACTGGGAAGGAATGGGATAGAGCTGTAGTAGAATACAGTGGCTTCCAGGAAGCTGTGTCTTAGTTTTACTGGATTTTTAAATTAGAGAAGAAATAGCATAGTGTATAAATTAAAGCAGAATTGTTGTCATCAAACATCTACTGTTTCAATGTAGCTAGTGCTGCACTGTAGGCAGCAAAGCCCTTTGAAAATTATTTACACTCAATTTGTCTTTAGACTGTTCTTTGACTGTGTATAATAAGCCCAATGTCTGGTTTTGTAGTAGCTAGTGCTTTAATGTAGCTCTGATTATAATTATACTTGCTACAGGTTTCACAGCTGGTCATTCTTCTGGTTCCATTAGACTGTAATTTCCTATTCCTTTATGATGCATTAAGACAGAATAACTCTGATTACTGGAAAAATACCTGTAGTTTGAAAATCACAGTTGAAAAATAACACTAATTATGGTACATCATATGTGATCTAAATTCTACCTTTAGAAATTGTTTATAACTGCATGTTTTATTTTATTGAAATATATGCATTCAAAACTTTTCAAAAAACCTATGGCAATCATTCTGCCTGGTAATACATATAAGAATTATAGAATGTTTTTGGAAAAAAAGGTGCATTTCAATCAGGCCTTCTACCTTAACAGGTCAAAATCTTTTCATTCTGTTTTTCTTTGGTACTTGATTTGACCTCCTGTGATGACATTGCAGTTTCAGGACCGATAGAATTGTCCCCCTTTAGTGGGTCAGTATAAATGAGTTTGGATCTTCCTAAAAGGTTAATTTACTAATTATATGACCTTGGTTTTCTCTCTTTAAACATATATTTTGTTACTTAAAAGAAAAATAAGTGTGGATATAATGTAACTATTACAGCTACAGAACCAAGAAGACTCTTTTCTCTAACTGTATTCTGCTTGAAAATTTCATGTTATTGGATCCCATAATCCACTGTTTCACTTGCTTAAAAAGTAAGCCAAAGGAAAATAAAATCAGCATTGTAAAAATAGAAACTGTGTGAGTTGCTCAGAAAACTGAGAAAACTATCTGCTTGGATTCTAAAAGGATCTGTTGTGTTTGGGTGATGTAATAGAAGCAAATCTTCAAAATAATTTCATAAATTCTCAGGTGTAAAGTGATATGGCATCTCTTGTGCCTTTGTGTATGTTGTGCTCTATAAGTCTGTAAATGTGAACTAGAAGACAGCCTGGGATAGTCAGGCCTACCATATCCAACAGCCTCTTTCAGCCAGCATTTTTATGGTTCTGTTACTCCATGGATTTCTACAAGCTATGACCTAGTACCTATTTCTGGAGGGAGTTATTTTATGGTTTTGGTGAGTAATTCCTTGGTGGATTGGATTTGATCCAATTACCTGCTGTAATTAAAATTTTCACATAAACATAAACTTCAGCAAAAGTTCATTTGCATAATTCAGCATTATCCAGTGAAATAACATTGCATCAAAAATCTAACATGTCGGTATTATTTCTTCAGCTAATTTAGCACTAAAATAATGAGTATTTTTAATGAATTTTTTTTTTATAGGGTCATATTATTTACTGTCTGTGAGTAGTCAGCAAACTTATTCATATGTAACAGGTAAAAATGGCCATCACTTCTAAATGATAAAGCATCAGCAGTTTCATATTCTTTTTCTGAATTTCTAAACACAATTAGTTTTACAAACTTTGTTAACCTTCACCTCTCTTTCTTTACCTCAGTCTAAAAAAATCTAAAAAAATTCCTTGGAAGTCCAAGAAGTAATGTTTGTTCATCGCAGATTTAATCCCAGAATGTGATTACCATTCTAGTTCTCATCCAGCAAAGCACCCGAAAGCTGGAATTCCTTTCAGAAGTTACTTCTCTGCATAGGGACTTTTGGACATTTCTTTTTCTCGAAGTCCATCAGCCTACCTATGCATTTATAAAGTTTGTCATATACTTTTGGTTAAGAACTGGTTCTAAATTCTCTTGCCAAGTTCCATAGACACCTGTGAAACTTCAGACACTGTTCCTTCAAGTGGAAATCTTGCTGCTGCCTTGTTTGCCTGGTGCTTTTTGAAATATAAGTATAAGAGCAAAATTTCCTAGTTAATATCCTTCTTCTTTTGATACCTTTTCTTTGCTTCACTTATTGCTGCATTTATTGAAGAAACTTTTGAATAAATAAACCTTTGTTTGAACTGTTCTTGAAACCATTGTTGCTCTTTGTGGAAAAAGAAAATCAGATTTGCCAGCAAGATTTTCATAACACCTGACCCTGAATACTAGTTCTGAGCCTTCTTGAATGCTTTGTAAGATCATAAGAATGACTATATTGCATCAGATCTAAGAGCCAGTTAGTCCAGTACTTTCTCTGTGATGGTTGCCAGTAATGGATGCTTAAGAAAAATAGCTGAAGAACAGGTAAGTGTATTTCTACTTAAATAGACTTTAAATGCTACCTATCTTCTAGTTTGTCCATGCGTGTGAATTTGCATACTCACACCTACCTATGCGCCTGCATTTTTCTCACAAAAGTTACAGTTTGCACAGGAATGTCTGTTGCAACCTAGCTGGCAGGTGACAAGTGGTGTCATATTGTCTTCAAGAGGTTGGAAAGTAAATGCCCAAATATTTAAAGCCTAAGTATGCAAATTGTTTAGGCAGTTAAAAACACAATGCATCCAGTAAATCCCCCTAAATATATTCAGTAGCTTCACCTTCCATAGAGCACAAGAGCTATCAGTCCCCAAGTGTAAGAAATCAGGCAAGGAAGGGAAGAGACCAGCATGGCTGAGTCAAGACCTGCTGGTCAAATGAAAGAGTAAGAGCAAACTGCACAGGCAGTGGAAGCAGGGACAAGTGTCCTGGGGGGAATACAGGGAAACGGCCCGGTTGTGTAGGGCGGAGGTCAGGAAGGCCAAGGTGAGGATGGAGCGGAATTTGGCAAGGGATGTAAAGAATAACAAGAAGGGCTTCTACAGGTATATCAACCAGAAAAGGAAGGTTAAAGAAAGCGTACCCCCCTGATGAACAAGAAAGGCGAACTTTTATCAACGGACAAGGAGAAGGCTGAGGTACTCAACAACTTCTTTGCCTCGGTCTTCACTGGCAACTTCTCTCCTCACCCCTCCCAAATCGATGGACCAAAAGATGGGGACCAGGGGGATAAAGCCCCTCCCACTGTAAGGGAAGATCAGGTTCGAGACCACCTAAAGAACCTCAATGTACATAAGTCTATGGGACCTGATGAGATGCATCCCAGAGTCCCGAGGGAATTGGCTGATGCGGTTGCCAAGCCACTCTCTGTGATATTTCAAAAGTCATGGCAGTCCAGTGAAGTCCCTGCTGACTGGAAAAAGAAGAATGTTGTGCCCATATTTTTAAAAAGGGAAGAAAAGAGGACCCTGGGAGCTATCGATCTGTCAGCCTCACCTCTGTGCCTGGGAAGATCATGGAACAGATCCTCCTAGAAGATATGCTCAAGCACATGGAGGACAGGGAGGTGATTCGAGACAGCCAGCACGGCTTCACCAAGGGCAAGTCCTGCCTGACCAACCTAGTGGCTTTCTATGAAGGAGTGACTGCATCAGTGGACACGGGAAAAGCAATGGATGTCATCTACTTGGATTTCTGTAAAGCATTCGACACAGTCCCCCACAACATCCTTCTCTCTAAATTGGAGAGATACGGGTTTGATGGGTGGACTGTTCGATGGATAAGGAATTGGCTGAATGGTCACATTCAGAGGGTCGTGGTCAATGGCTCAATGTCCACATGGAGACCGGTGACAAGTGGGGTCCCTCAGGGGTCCGTACTGGGACTGGTGCTATTTAACATCTTCATCAATGACATAGACAGCGGGATAGAGACACCCTCAGCAAGTTTGCAGATGACACCAAGCTGAGTGGTGCGGTTGACACACCAGGAGGACGAGATGTCCTCTAGAGGGACCTGGACAAGCTGGAGATGTCGGCCTGTGTGAACCTCATGAGGTTCAACAAGGCCAAGTGCAAGGTCCTGCACCTGGGACGGGGCAGCCCCCGGTATCAGTACAGGCTAGGGGATGAAGAGATTGAGAGCAGCCCTGAAGAGAAGGACTTGCGGGTACTGGTGGATGAAAAGCTGGACATGAGCCAACAATGTGCACTTGCAGCCCAGAAAGCCAACCGTATCCTGGGCTGCATCAAAAGCAGCATGGCCAGCAGGTCGAGGGAGGTGATTCTCCCCCTCTACTCTGCTCTGGTAAGACCCCACCTGGAGCACTGTGTCCAGCTCTGGAGCCCTCAGCACAAGAAGGACATGGACCTGCTGGAGCGGGTCCAGAAGAGGGCCACAAAAATGATCCGAGGGCTGGAACACCTCTCCTGTGAGGACAGGCTGAGAGAGTTGGGGTTGTTCAGCCTGGAGAAGAGAAGGCTGCGAGGACATCTTATTGCAACCTTCCAGTACTTAAAGGGGGCCTACAGGAAGGATGGGGAGAATCTTTTTAGCAACGCCTGTTGTGACAGAACAAGGAATAATGGATTTAAACTAAAGAAGAATAGATTTAGACTAGACATAAGAAAGAAATTTTTTACAATGAGGGTGGTGAAGCACTGGAACAGGTTGCCCAGAGAGGTGGTAGAGGCCCCATCCCTGGCAACATTCCAGGCCAGGTTGGATGGGGCTCTGAGCACCCTGATCTGGTTAAATCTGTCCCTGCTCCCTGCAGGGGGGTTGGGCTAGATGACCTCTAAAGGTCCCTTCCAACCCAAAGCATTCTATGATTCTATGATTTATATGCTTGTACTTTGATAAAATCAGGATCCAACTTAATGACCACTCTTTTGAAGACTTTTGTCAGAGGTGTTTACACCTAGGGCCAAATCCTTATGTAATGAAAACATATAACATTTTTTATACCAATGTGATGTTATAATACTTTAAAAAAAAGAAAAATAAATGTCCAAACTCATAAAATAGCTTTGCAGTGATCAAGGAAGTAACATCACTGCATTTCCTCTAGTGCTGGATCATGAACTGTCTCTGCTTACAGGTTGTCAGGGGGGTGTTCAGTGTTCTGCTTACAATGATACTGGAAACTTATCTGTTACATGCAACTTGCTAATTATTTCAGGACTTTTTTGGACAAAAAACTAAGGGAATAGAATGTGACCATTTCTGAGAGAGTAATAGAATGACAAAATGTGGTTTTTATTCTGCTTCCTATCTGTACATATATACCTATAATGGTGGTACTGATACCAGCTACTGTACCACAGTCTATTGCACAGTGGCCAGGACTCCAAAATAGCTGCCATATATAAAAAGACTGAGTTTCTCATTATGAAAATAAACCAAGAAATATTAATATTATATTTATATTTATACTGTATTTATATTTTTATTGAATTATTATTGTTGATGTTATTGTTATTGTTATTATTATTTCTTAATAAGTATATTGATTTTAAAAGGTTATTAAGGTACTTGGCTGGAAGGCATGTCCTATAAGGAGCCACTAAGGACTTTGCACTTGTCTAGTTTGGAGAGAAGAAGTCTGAGGGGCGACCTCATTGCTCTCCACAGCTTCTTGAGGAGGGGACATGGAGAGGGAGGTGCTGAGCTCTTCTCCCTGGTGTCCAGTGATAGGGTGCGTGGGAATGGTTCAAAGCTGTGCCAGGGGAGGATTAGACATTAGGAAGCCTTTCTTTACCGAGAGCGTGGTCAAACACTGGAGCAGGCTTCCTAGAGAGGTGTCGATGCCCCAACCTGTCAGTGTTTGAGAAGCATTTGGACAATGCCCTTAATAACATGCTTTAGTTTTTGGTCAGCCCTAAAGTGGTCAGGCAGTTGGACTAGATGATCATTGTAGGTCCCTTCCAACTGAAAATTTTCTATTCTATTCTAATAGGTCTGGCAATTATGCTTTCTGGTGAGACTGTGTTTTTCTTAAAAGTTTGAGTTTGAAATTGCAAAGAAGTCATTAGAATTGCTAAATATGATTATATATATGCTAAACACATAGTTCTCAACCAGTCTGAGCTAAAAAAGAAGAGAGATCAGGGGCCAAATTAAACAGTAATTTAGCTGAAATCTAATTAAATTATGCCACTTTATGCCAGAACTCCCCAAGAAGAGGATGCAAGGATAAGGGCACTGTACTTGGAATAATGTAAGACTCATAGATTAATCACACCTGACATATTTAACTTCTTTTTACAACTCTCTGTTCAAAAATTTACAGTCTTAAAAAAGAGCAACATAAAGGTCATGATTGGTTGATGTGCATTAAACTATGTCAGCTGCTGAGACATTTTCAGGGTAAATAAATATTTCCTTGTCAGAATAACCTGTGCTTTCTTAAATTACATTTCTCACATCAAATACCAGGATATCAGAGAAGTGTTCTAGGTATATCCTTTTGATATGCAGCCACAGTGCAGAGGTATTTATTGACACACAAGAGAACACAGAGGCCTTTAGTTTAAATAATAGGTTTTCCAGATGAAAACCCACCCCAAACCATACAGTAGATTATATTGTTGTTCCTATTTGGCACCTTTCACCTTTCTTTCCTTTGTGAAGATTCTAGCAGTGCTTATGCTATATCTAAGAATTACATCTTGTTTTGATGAGACTTGTTGTCTTGCTGACTTCGATACAGTTTAAAGATTCCCCAAACTAATAGACAAATCCTATCTAGGTGTAGATAATTCTAGCAGCATATTGATGACAAAGGTATCTTTTTGTTGTAGAGGATGTGTCCTCTTTAATTTTCCCACAAGGAAACTAAAGTAATTAAAAGCCAGAGAAATAAATTTTTGGGGTGTTGTAAGAGTTGTTAATTAAAGATCAACTTTGAAAGAACTAGAGAAGTCGTACAAAGTCTAGAAGTCTTGGAGCCAGGTTCTTGGTCTTTCATGAATCACTTTGGTGTCACATGCTACCTGCATGCAGCACTGGACTGCCATGGTGTAAAAAACCCTTCCAGCACGTGATGACTGACATAATCTGTTTTGTGCCACCTATCCTTTCTCCATCTTTCCCTTTAACACAGAAACATTTTGGACAGGTTCATCGGAATGTGTTGAAGATGACAGAAGAACTGACCTGGAACATGATGTTCTTTAATGATTCTGGCCAGCTGACCACACTGTGTAATACCCTTCATTGCAAACCTAAATTACTAATGACTATGATCACACCCAGGAAAAAGAAAAAGCTAAGATGATGGGGAATTCAAAGATCTCACCCACAGTCACATATTAAGAGAGTGTTTGGTGATGACAGACTGTTGGAGGGCAAAGGAGTTAAAAGTGGAAGAAAGGGGAGTTTGAAGGAGACTGTCCTGCAAACACAGCTCTCAGTAGCACTGTGTCAGGGGAGGGAACAGCTCCCTGAAAAGCATGAAGGGGCTGCATTTCTAGAGGAGAAAGGATGGTGGCATTCTGCGCCTTTGATACATCACTGATGAAGTTCTCCAGAAAGATGGAGATTGGCCAAGGCCAACTGTATGAGATTCAACAAGGCCAAGTACCGGGTCCTGTGCTTCAGTCACAACAACCCCATGCAACGCTACAGGCTTGGGGAGGAGTGGCTGGAAAGCTGCCTGGCCGAAAAGGACCTGGGGGTGCTGGTTGACAGCTGCCTGAATATGAGCCAGCAGTGTGCCCACGTGGCCAAGAAGGCCAACAGCATCCTGGCTTATATCAGGAATAGTGTGGCCAGCAGGAGCAGGGAGGTGATTGTCCCCCTGTACTCAGCACTGGTGAGGCCACACCTGGAATACTGTGTCCATGTTTTGGGCCCCTCACTAGAAGGAAGACATTGAGGTGCTGGAGCTTGTTCAGAGAAGGGCAACGAAGCTGGTGAAGGGTGTGGAGCACAGGCCTTATGAGGAGTGGCTGAGGGAACTGGGGTTGTTTAGCCTAGAGAAGAGGAGGCTGAGGGGAGACCTTATCACTCTCTACAGCTACCTGAAAGGAGGTTGTAGTGAGGTGGGTGTTGGTCTCTTCTCCCAGGTAGATAGATAATGATAGGACGAGAGGAAGTGGGCTCAAGCTGTGCCAGCGGAAGTTTAGATTGGATATTAGGAAAAATTTCTTTATGGAAAGAGTAGTCAAGCATTGGAACAGGCTGCCCAGGGAAGCTGGGTTGAGTCTTAAAGGTCTTTTCCAACCTAAACGATTCTATGATTCTATTCTATGAAAGCACTGGGTGCCTTTTCAGCTAAACCTTAGAATCTTAAAATACCTACCTAAAGGTATGATATACAAAGAGCTACCAGAATTTCTTTAGGTATCTTTGATGTCTGCCCCAGAAGACAATGTCTGCCACAGTCATAGAAAGAGGAGTCACCTACAGATCACTGTACAAGGAATTTTCCAGACAGCTCTAAAGCAGTATTATGTTGCCAAGGCAGGAGGAAACTTTGATCACAGACCACACTGTAGTACAGTACTTTTAATCTGCAGGTTTTCTAAAGCTCTAAGCTGTGCCTTTTACTGGCCCTCATGGAAGTTCTGAATGGAATTGAACTTCAGCCATGACTTAACTCTTCCAGAAATATTGCATTTATAGTTTCTTTCTTAAAATAGGTAAAATGTGGCCTGTTCTGTGTTGTATATTGTCTCTTTTCCTTTTTATAGGTAACTGAGATTTAAAAAATTTTTATGTAAAAAGTATAAGTTGATAGTAATTATAATGAGCCTTTAAATGTGTTTTGTAAACTTAATATTCTGCACAGAAATGCGTTCTTTTACTCCTGGGAAGGTTTGGAAAGTTATTGATATTTAATAGGAATATTCCTCTAATTTGTTCCAAATCAGAGAAACTTCACTGCAGATTAAACACAGGGGTTTATCAGAAGGAAAAGCAGAGGTGGAGAGTTTCTGGCAAGAATGCTTGGTTTATGGCTTTAAAAGGTCCTTTGTACCACTAATTCATTTTTCTGTTAGAGTTGGAGAGTTACAAAACTGTGCTTCTAAAAAAGGCCAAGAACAAAAATGTGCTAAGCTTGCTGTTGTCATGAGGAGAAAATTATGTTCATAGCTCTCAATAGCAAAGAGGTACTGTTAGCTAATCAGTGGACAAGGATTTGCATAATATTGTAACATGATGACACTATTATGCAAATTTGTTCAGTGCAATGAGCCACTAACATAGAGCTATTATCAAAATGGGTGGCCAGACTTTTCTCTATCCATGGATCCCACCTCATCTGGAATAATAAGGGCAAGTTAATTAAATATGAGTAATGAATATTAATAGAGAAAGCTATCTTCAAGATGCACGGTAGGACAGAATGACAAGACAGAAAGCAAGCTGAAAGCTTATTTCTTATTTTATGAATAACAAGTTCTAGAGAGAAGTAGTTAATCCAAAAGTTTTGTAAGTATATAATCTATGTACAGAAATGGGAAGAGGAAGGTACTCTGGCATTCCAGTATACCTTGACATTGTTCTCTGTTTATGTGATAATAATCAGATTGCCTCTAAGTCTCTGAACTTATATTATAGCTCAGGTTTTTTTCCTATCTCTGCCAAATGAAGGCAAATGCCTTTAAAAATGGTGGAAGAACAAAGATGTAAAAGGTTAGTACAGCTGTAAAAAAACCCCACTAAAACCGAAAACAAAACAAAACAAAAAAAACAACACCGCACCCCCCAAAAAACCCCAACAAACAAACAAACAAACAAAACCCCCACATTTATCATAGGGCAAGAACACACCTATTTTTTAGGCTACTAAGTGATTTGAGGATGGAAAAGCCAGTCTGAAATACTGGCAAGTTGCAAATACCAAGTGTGACAAGGACTGAAGGACTGTTTAGTGCCTGCTTCATCTATGGATGAAACGGCTCTGCTTCTTATTTTCCTAATAGGCATAAGTCTCACAGCACTAGGACTGACTCTATTGCAACCTACCCTCATCCCACTGTAAGTGTGACGACCACTGTTTGTTTAGCGTCTAAATTACCAAGTACACTCACGGAGCTTAAGTATAATTTCTGTCAAGTTTGAAGATTGTCCATAGTGTATTTGAGTGTCAGGTTTCTAGGATTACTGTTCCTTGAAATGTTATTATAGATCTAACATTTCTTTGTGTCCCTTTCACTCAAAAGCAGGTTGTTCAGAACCTCTCAGGCTTTGCCAGAATCCAGTGCCAGATGTCAGCATTCCAAAATTGTTTC
Organism: Pelecanus crispus; assembly: GCF_030463565.1. Classification (NCBI taxonomy): domain Eukaryota; kingdom Metazoa; phylum Chordata; class Aves; order Pelecaniformes; family Pelecanidae; genus Pelecanus; species Pelecanus crispus. The sequence goes on from NC_134676.1 coordinate 22,078,926, forward strand.
AGTTTTAGTAAAAATTTTATTCTTAATACAGTAATTTCAGTCCATATTAAATGTCTTTTGTTTCATCATTATGCACTGGGACACATTTTTGGTCTCTGACTACAAAAATTTAAAAAAAGAAAAAAAAGTTGTTGTTCTTGTACAATCACAAGCCTCTGGGAGCGGGAGACAAAATATGACAAAACTAAAAATATTACTTTTTTCCAGAGCTTCTTCCCATATGGTAATAGCTACCTGTAGAACAAAGATTCTTATCACAGCTTTGCTGGTTTTTTTTGTATATAGCTATTTTTTCAGAATGGCTCTTTGTTGCTTCATTCTTTTTCTGAAAAATATGAGGAACTTTTTACAGTTTGATTTACAAGTATTTAAAAATAACACAAATAGGAAGTTGCTCATTTAATTTTTCCCTAGCTGTAGTTACAAACTGGGCTCCAATATTAATTTGCTTTTTAATTTTACTCATTAAAAAATACTTGCATTATTACATGAAGTGCAAATTAGATTTTGTAAATTCATGATTTCCCCTATACACTTTTGGCAGCTGTACTCAATGTTTGATTCTGTAACACTTTTCATAAAATAAAATAAAAAAAAAAAGTCTTGAAAGCAAAACCTGAGCCTTTCCAAAAAGAGAAATTCTTCTTAAGACCTAGCATGAAGCTTGGTTACAATATAAAGCAGTACTTCAACTAATCTGTTTTACTTTTGGAGAGAATACCAGGTCCTACTGATCCGACAGATGCTTTGTAAAGTATGTCCAAAGATGGGGTAGAAGGACAAGAGGAATTGATCCTCACCTCTAACAGCACGGCAGGCCACAACCAAAGTGAAGACAGGACAAGGAAAAAGCTGCAGCTCATGACAGGGACAGAGGGAGGCATGCACTTAAATGGCAGTCAGGCTCAAAACTTATGTCCAGAACTAATGGCAGCTGAGGCCAAGCTGTGCTGGGCTAGAAAGGAGGCAGTGATACCACGGCTTTCCTAAGCTTTGTGGTTTAGGAAGGCACGGTAGCTGAACTGCAGAGAATGAACATTTTATGTGAGTCTTAAAAATAAAGGAGAGAGAAGAAAGAATAGGAAAGGATAAAACCAGAAAATTTAAAAGGAAATTAACTTCAGGCACAGTCACCAGCTGCATGGATGGAGTGAGAGAAAGCAAATCTGGTAGTAAAGTACTTTTACAGCCCCAACTTGGACTTTCTAGTAGCCAGACTATCTCTCTAGCACAAGCTCTGCCCACCTTCTGCCTGCTAGGACAGCCCTCCCAGGCCCTTTTTTACTAGCTGCATTTGGAATAATGCCCCTCCCCACCGCTCTGGCCCCAACTATTTCCAGTTGGCCCTGCCATGCTCCCACATCCCTCCCATATGATGAATGAACTGTCAGCTGTGATTTTCGTGTGAGTTCTAACAACTAGCATATAGGTCTAGCAGATGTGTACTGGCAAGCTGAGTAGCTGGCTTTTCACGCTCCAAATGTTTTTTTGATATACATCTATATATATTTCTACAAATACATGCATGTGTGGACACAGGCACACACACACACATATATGTACACATGTATGTATACAAAAGACAGAATTCCAGGGAAACCAAAGCCATGAGAAGTCTGGAAAGAGCTGCTGACAGGAGATAGGTACATAAGCAAAGACTGAGTTGGTAATATGCAGTGTTACATCTTTTGTGCATACATTAGCTAAAGAAACTGTTTTCAACTGTGTTTTCCATTCCTAGTTGTAAATGTTGATATGTCTGTGTTTCTATGTGCTTAATACTTTATGTTGGAAGTGCTGTTTGTTGAGAAATGGTGCTCCCGGGATAGTCAGCTCCTCCTGCTCCAGCAGCTTTTCTCCCTGTCCTCTTTCTTTGTGCCCTGCCCAGCTGCTTCTGCTGTAGACCCACAACTGCTCTCCCTGGGTGGTTAGAAGCAGGCTTCAGGTGGGTTTACCCTTGTCTGCCCCCCATCTCAAGAGGATTTTTGCAGAGGTTGTCCCTTGCCCCTCCCTGAACAGCTTTCTTACTGGTTTTTTTGGTTTGTTTGTCATACATTCCTTTTTATCCTTTCTTCCCTGAGCCCCCAGAGATCCCTGAGGAAAGATCAGAGACATCTTTTGTGCTGCTCTGAAAAGAGCCAGTTGAGATTTTCATTCACTTAACTGCCTCGAATCTTTTTACGTATCAATAGGAGAAACTGGAGACATATAGAGTCTCTTTGATGGAGTATATAAATAACCTTTGGGAAGCAACAGTAGGAAAGAAACATGAAACTCATAAAGGAGCAGCAGTTCTTGATTGCTGTGCCAATTTTGTTTACCTTAACAGAAAATTTTGACCTGCAAAGTGAGAATTCACCCAATTCACATTTCTAATTTTATCTTTCTGTTTGCCTTGTCTTCAAATGTTGTGGATGTGCAGCAGAGATATAAACACCATCCTCCTCTACTGCTGCCAGTTTTTTAGCACATAACACAAGCTGTATTGTGATATGAGTAAAACTCATGATGTGGGGAAGTGGATCTAAAAAGATATTTGTGTGTTTATCATACAGGACAGAAATGCAGAGGCACAGAGTCACTCAAGTGTGCTACAAAATAAGTTTGTGTTTTGCAGACTGAATTCCTTCGTGACAGGCTCATTAAAAGTTCTTGCTGCCAAATGCTGTTTGCTTTCACCTTCAAAACTGTCTGCATTAATAATGAGCAATCCCACTTGGAAGTTATTTACATGAAGTATTCTGTCAGTGGTGCAGTGCTAGGCAGGGGTGGGAGGGAGAGCACACACTCAGCAAATGAATTCAAGGGCCTGATTTAATGTATTGCTCAAAAACATTGATATAGTCTAAGCTGGTATGGCACATTCTGGATGAAGTCTAGCTTAGCAGGACTTAACAGTAAGTGGGATTTACTTCTGCTAAGTTACCTCAGCTAACTGTACTTTGCAAGTCTAAATAGTGATTATTTTCAAGATTACTATCGGAACCTTTGTTTCTGTTTTGTATTTTGAGACTTTCCAGCCCCATACACTCTTAACTTCATGAGGAATACAGGTTCTTCTTGAGTCAGCTAGCTTGCTATTCCTAAGTGTTTCTACTTACACAGATGGCTATTACGTTATATCTCTCCATTCCTCTGGGATCATTATTGTCAGCAGCTGGTGCATTCCCCATACATTAAGGCCTTCAAAGGTGTGGCAGTTACACAGTAATAATGAGAATCTGTAGGAACTTTCCCATAACATTACTAAAGGGTTGTTTCAAGGGAGAAGCACAGGACAAAACCTGGTTCATGTGGTTAATGTAAAAATAACTAACATATCTTTAAGCTTTATTGTACTGTCAAATTCACAGCTTTTAAGTTTAACTCAAATGAACAGCCAAGGTAATCTAGAATTATCTGTCTCTGTACCATTTGATACCTATATGATAAAGGAGAGTTGGCCAAATACATACCAGATTGCTATATTCACCCTGAGCCCGAAACAGATATTTTGCACTCAATCTATACCTTTACCATTTATCCTTCACTGCCTAGAGATATACATGCCCTGTTCAAGATGTTTATTGATGGAAAAGCTTTACTAGTCCTTTTAGCTATTGAATTTCTGTCAAAAGGCAATGAATTTTTGTAATATGAAATTATACATATCAGGATTGGAGCATAAAGATGTTTGCAAATATCTAATTTCAATTACAGGTGAAAAAACTAATAAGAGAAAAACCTCCAAAACATACTAGAAACATCAGAGCACAGAAGGCCAAACTGTGCAAGTCTGAGAGTCTTACAAATAGTCAGGACCATGGGCTGTTAGCCAGCATGCTGTATGCAATGCTCAGAAACTGGATAATTTCTAAAGTACTATTTCCACTAAACCTTATCATTCTGTGATTTAATACCTATTAAAAAAGATTCACTAAGATAGGATCACCTAACCAGAAGCTAATGAAATTGTGGGAACTTTAGTAAAAACAGAATTTATGAAAGTGAATATAATATTTGAAAATACTTCTTGCAGCCGCTGAGACCCTTTTTGTTTTGTTTTGACTAATATTTGTAAAATACCCTTTTGTCTTCTGTGCATGGAACTTTTCATAAAGCATTCCCTCACTGTCATTCATTCCCTTCTATTTTTCCACTCTACTTCTTTAATGAACAGTCAGTTGTCTTTACCGGAGATCACCTACATGAACGAAAAGGTCCTCAAGATGATCTATGTGTCTTGTTTTCTGCTCATCAAAGATGGAAATGAACTGCCTTGGTTAAAATGCCAGTCAATAATAAGTCAAATTTTATTCTTCCTCAGGCTTATTGTATTTAGTTTGCTTAGAAATAAACATTAGTCAGTGCAAAATATAGAAGTTATATTTCAGAGTTAAACCTAAAAAGATGGTCACCAGATTAATTCCATGGTCTTGCAAAAAAGACTAAGATAACATAGCAGCAGCCAGTACCCATACCTGAATTGGAAAAAGTTTTCTTTAAGTAAAAGTACAAAACAGTACCTGAGGATAAAATCATAGTGATTTACAGACATAAATACAATGAAATATGGAAGTTAGTTCTTTTCTGCTCAGTTCTTCCATAAGAATAAAAGCTAATAAACAGTGAGAAAGGCCACTTACATAGTTGCATTACCTGTTTCAAATAAATTAAATCATTGTAATAAAATACAATATTTAATATTAAAGTATTTGATGTTTCTAATGTGCTATTTCTCTTGACAAATGGTATTTGAATTCCTTAATGGTCATACAAAAGGAGTTGTCTCTAGGGCATTTATGAATATATTCTAGCCAGAATACAAAGGAGATGCTTATGAATGTGTGGAACACAAAAGTTTTGACAACATCAATTACTGGTATTTGGGTTCATTTCTTACATGATCATAAACACTACTGCACAACTTGTACATTAGGCCAATTAAAATTTTAGTTGCTTCCTTATGGCACGTGAGTAGAAAATAATACCAACAGGAATGTGATTGTCAATGTTTGAAACTAATAAACTCCACTTTATTCATGGTCATCCATCTATGCCATATACTGAAGTACCACTTTAGGAAATCTGCTGTTTTATCATCACATTAATATAGCATTAGCTACAGGTACATGTTAGATGCCTGTATTGAGAACAACCCCAAATACCTGGTTCCTTCCCAGACTGACCCAAATCAAACGCCTAGGTCCAGAGGAGCATCTCCTATCTCAAAGTCAGTCAGTGTTTGCATCTTCATCTGCAGCTTCATTTCCCTTTGTGTAAAATTATTTAAGAACTTTTATCTTGATTTGTTTTCCTTTACACTCATTTTTTATTCTCTGTAATCAAAAGTGCCTAAGATCTCACTAGTTACCTTTAACATTGTGCAGAAAATAGTCAGTGTCTTGGATAGGAAGCCTCACTGACTTAGGGCTTTATTGCTAGAGCTGTTCACTCTTATCTGCAGACAGGCTTCAGTGGAAATCACCCACAGCAAAATGAGATTTGCTTCAGTAGCAGTGGGCTTCTGCTTCTCATACCATTGTATTTCCAACCATATATGTCTCTGACTGACAAACAAGCAGATAGACACTGACAAAACTTGTTTGAAAATCATATCTCTTCTGTACAGAAAGGCTGCATGCTTGCTATGGGCTGTATTTTCCTTCTGTCCCTCCCAGCCCTTTTCTCTAATATATAATCAAATAAATGAAGCCAGCAAAACATGTGAGATGAAACCTTATTCTAGAAAAGGAATACAAAGAAATGGTTTTAAATAATGACAGCTGATAATTTCTTCTGCTAATAAATGATTTTACTCAACATTTCAATGATACTTTCATCTTATTGACAGACTATTACCTATTGAGAAAGAACTGGCCCCTGAGTATTAGAATATGCACAGGCTTAGCACAAGAGTCTTAATACCCTAATATTTAGTAATACCACCAGAAAATTTGGGAGCAATTCTGTTAATGCAGCTATCCAGCCTCTAGACCACAGTTGGTATAGGCTTAGCCAGCTCAGAGTATAAGCAGAAAAAGTTTATTATTATTTGCAACATGTAAAAATTTTGTTTCTTATTATTTCAGGACACAGCAGGGCAGGAGAGATACAGAACAATTACCACAGCCTACTACCGAGGTGCAATGGGCTTCATTTTGATGTATGACATCACGAATGAAGAATCTTTCAATGCTGTGCAGGACTGGTAAGTAAAACTTGGAATTCATATTAAGTAGCACAGAGAATATTTAATAACACTCACCTGCTGTGACGGTGTAAATTATTTTAGAAAACTTATTTCCAAATACAATGCCCAGTCATTCCTATACCCAAATATACATTGGGGATTTTTTCTGGAAAGATAATGGATATTTTAAAATGTGTTGCATATAGTTCATTGTAACCATTGTGTTTTCTGTGACTTCAGTCGGTGTGCATTATTCATACTACTAAAACCAGCAACATGCTAGTGTGGAGGGTAACTGCTAAGATACCAGAAAGTGTTTCCATATTTCATGGAAAAAACTTAGATACTGTGTGGGGGGGTTGTCTTTTAATTTAATTTTTCATCATGTTGCTTTTAACCATAGTTGGCTATACATTATGCTGTCAGTCTTGTGCCTCAAGTGTAAACATGATGAGCAAATTTCATCAGAATAGAAGACCCTAAAGTGGCTGGTACTTATTTTACCTTGTATTATGCGAATGTCAAGACATCTCCATAAAAGTGTGTCATTTTAATCAGGCATCGGTCACGCAGGATCCAAACAATCTAAGGCTTTTTAAGTAAAGCTGACCCAAAAGGAAAGCTAGAGATAATCTCAGTGATCTTGTCCTTTACAAATTATTTTAATACCTCAGAGCCTCCTAGCAGTGCTCTGAGTAATATGAATAGCATTTGTCATGCTTGCTCCACATGCTCTCTTGCATGCTGTTCCCATGGGAGAACTGTGTTTGAGAGAGGATTTTGTTCAGCGTTTGTGTTCAGTATATTTGTTTGGCTTTTTTTAAAATTTATTTTAAGATACGCACTACTGTGTACTTCTTTCAGGACAGGCAAGGTCAGAAACATGTTTCACACTTAAAGTAAAAGGCAGTGATGCTGTGATGCCTGTTTCTAACAGGAACTGTTGCCCAGCCTCAGACTCTCCAAGAAAAAAACTTTCTCTCTTTCACACTCCTCTACTTACTATTATGGTAGAAAGTGTCACTGAACCCATGGACCACCTTCCCTCTCTACACCTGGAGTTTTTCTTGGTCTGTATATGCTGAGCCTGGTCATTCACCACTCTGAAAATAAGAACTGAGAACCTTACCTTGATTCTGCTCTACCAGAAATGAGATCTTGGGTTGCCTAGGATTTCCTGTGTAAGTGCTAGGGAGGTAGTCATTCACGCTCCTTCAGGGGAAAGGGGCAACTCCAGTGTGTGTCCCACTTTCTCTTCTCCCTCAGTTATCTGTGCAACTCTGCACCGAATTGCTCTTATGAGCATCTCTCTCCACTTACTAGAGAATCAATACGCTTACATAACTAGTAAGCATGACCAGACAAGTAACTTTTGGACACTTGAATGTATCTGAGGGGAGTCTCTGCTTGATACTTAAAGAGGAAGACTTATTTGCTCCCTGTGACTTGTTCCACCAAAGGGATATTCTGCCCATTTTGTACAAGCTGGAGGCATTACGCTGAGTGCTTGCTGTAATACATTTGTGAGTACTGCTCTGTTCCACAGCATGATTTGTTCAGCCTGGAGAAGAGAAGGCTGCGAGGACATCTTATTGCAACCTTCCAGTACTTAAAGGGGGCCTACAGGAAGGATGGGGAGAATCTTTTTAGCAACGCCTGTTGTGACAGAACAAGGAATAATGGATTTAAACTAAAGAAGAATAGATTTAGACTAGACATAAGAAAGAAATTTTTTACAATGAGGGTGGTGAAGCACTGGAACAGGTTGCCCAGAGAGGTGGTAGAGGCCCCATCCCTGGCAACATTCCAGGTCAGGTTGGATGGGGCTCTGAGCACCCTGATCTGGTGAAAGCTGTCCCTGCTCACTGCAGGGGGGTTGGGCTGGATGACCTCTAAAGGTCCCTTCCAACCCAAAGCATTCTATGATTCTATGATTCTATGATTCTATGACTCTATGAGACAAAATCTCCTACCTAAGAGGAGGTAGCTGAAAGTGTTATTCATAGATGCTGCTGTGAAAGTTTAGCAAAAACAGAGAATCCAGGAGTACACTAAACCTCCATCTGAACCTGCAGTTGTGACTGCCAGCACCACTGCTTCCTGGCCCTGCCAGCCGAAGCACTTCCTTGCTTTGCCTCTGCTGTTCTTTGCCCATGGGCTGATTCTGTTCAAGGAGTGGGTTAACTGGGTGATAATGGCTGTCTAGGACAAGCTGTAATCTGCAAATCTCATTGACCCATCTCTGGGCAAACCAGATGGCACGCCATGTATTATCTAGCTTCCTGACACAAAGGTTTCTTTATAGCAAGTGTAAATATGTGTACTTATTGTTAATTTTCCCACCTGTTTGTTTTCCAGCCTCCTAGATCTGGTATAGTTGGCACTCTTTGTCTTGTAGTGAAAAGTAACTAGCCTTTAAAAATTTAAAAAAAAAAGTCCCTGCAAAATGAAACAAAAAAAAAAAATGTAAAAGCTATGGAGTTCTTAAATAGGCTTGTGAAATATGATTTTCCCATCATTTTTATCTAGAAGCTGTACAAACAGTTGGTAGTACTGTAGAAATTTGGTGGGCAGGAGGGATTGCATTATTATGTGCCAAGAGCTACTGAGCAGTCATCTGCATGATGAAAGGGATGACAGAGAGGCAGAGTGCCTCACTTGTCAGAATGAGACATAGATTTGCTTGTTATTTTTATTTTTAATTTCATGAGCCCAGTTGCTGCCTTGCTATTCTTCCTCTGTTTTATTCCTCCCATCTCACAGCTGAAAATTGATTTTGATTATCCCATGCTCCAATTTTGATAGTAATTACAAAACTACAGCTTGCTTCTGAATGTGAGAGAAGTTAAAGAAAACTTGTTATTACCAATGCTGCAGAGAAGCAAGCATGGCTATGCACATGTGTCTGTGCATTTGTGAAAGATATGGGGGAAGGGAGTGGGAGCTTTTAAGCCTCTCTGGGGGTTAAAATGCTTTTCTTTGTCATAAATGTGCCTCTGAAGGCAGTAGTGCCGTTTCGTATATGTGCACAATGGGCCAAATCCAAGCTCAAATCACTTCAGCTTCAAGGCTTGATCTAGAAACTGCACTGCAGTCAGGACAGTGAATCTACAGGTGTCTTTTAGATGTGGATAAAGGAGTTTGGTTTAAAATGTGTGTTGGGGTGATTCTTTAAAAACAGTTAGTTCAAAGCTGTTGTACTCATATTGAAAGGCATTTTTTTCAGTCTGAAGTCTGGCTGACATTTCTCCTTTATAACAACAGATGGATAGTCGTATTCTAGATGCCATGCCTAGGTCAGCATGAACCTACTCAGCTGTGAGAAATTCTATATCTAATTTGACTCTCAGCTGTGAGAAATTCTATATCTAATTTGACTATTAACATTTTACATTAAAAAAAAAAATCAGTATCTGTAGTTTTATCTAAACCTGTTAGCACCAATATATGCAACAGTATAGTAGCCAAGCATTTGTCTACCACTCTGTGAGACTGAGAAAGGGTTTTGTCTAAAGCTTAGCTGAATGACTTGAAGGTCCAGTAAATTTCAGCCATACTGCAGACACTTCAGGAAATATTCATATCTTACCTTCCCTAATTAATAGAAAAAACCCTTAAAGATTGCAAATGACAGTAACAACAAAAATTGTAACCTAAATAGAGATTTTTTTTGAGATCAAAAACTTTTGCCACGAGAAATCTTGAGTTGGTACTTCTGATAGTTCTGCTGTATGTACATGGAGTGATTTATTGCCTTCAGTCTCACCCAGAGGGTGATACTAAGAATACACTGCCAGTGCTCATGTCCTGTAATTGTTCAGTCACTTCAGAATTGCTGCCTTCTAGGACATGTTCAACTAACCTGTGTTCTCTGAATAGCTAGGTTCCCTGTAGGGTTTCACACCTACTACAACAGATGCTGTTTAAATGGGCTTAACTTGGCAGACAGTTCAGACTGACCTACAAAACTGATGGGTCCTTAATAATTTTTAGGAGACTCCTTTCTAAAGGGAACAGAAGGACCAATACGCAGACTGGACCCACTTCTTAGGAAAGTCTGCTGCCTCCCTGGGGCCTGAATTAAAGATGTGAAAACTTCCTACCCTGGTATGGCCCTCAGATTATTCTCCATTATTGATTTTTCAAGTAGCCAGCAATGAAGCTGCAACTAGAAGTCCGGGGGCAATCAAAAGAGACTTCAGGGCCTTGGGAAGACTGGTTAAGGGATCAGGAGCACAAGTAGTGTTGTCCTCTATCCTTCCAGTTGCAGGGAATAATGAGGAGAGAAGAAACAGTAAGAGCCAGCAGATCAACACCTGGCTCCGAGCCTGGTGTCACCAGCAGAGTTTTGGGTTTTTTGATCATGGGTTGGACTACAGGACACCAGGCCTGCTGGCAACAGACAGGGTACACTTGTCTCAAAGAGGGGAAAGGATCTTTGCACAGACATTAGCAGGGCTCATTGAAAGAGCTTTAAACTAGATTTGAAGGGGGAAAGGGATAAAGCCAGGCTCACTAGAGATAAGCCTGAGGCCAGCATGCCAATGTTCGAGGGACAGTGCTAGTGAGGTCCTTTGGTCTGCTGTCTCAGTGGAGGTAGGGGATGGAGATCCATGTGGCAGGAAAGATGCAAGGGTTATCGATGTGTTAGAAACCACAGAAGCGCCTGAGAATGGTCACGTAGGAATTAGGGCTTCTTCCCCGCAAAAGGTGGCAGGATCAACAGCCCAACTGAAGTGCTTCTACACCAATGCATGAAGCAAGGGCAACAAACAGGAGCTGGAGGCCATTGTGCAGCTGAAAAACTATGACATAGTTGCCATTACGGAAACATGGTGGGATGACTCACACAACTGGAGTGCTGCAATGGATGGCTATAAACTCTTCAGAAGGGATAGGCAAGGAAGGAGAGGCAATGGGGTAGCCCTGATGCTAGGGAGTGTTTTGATTGTTTAGAGCTTAATGATGGTGATGATAGGGTTGAATGTTTATGGGTAAGAATCAGGGGGAAGGCCAACAAAGCTGATATGGTGGGATTCTGTTATAGATTAGGATGAAGAGGCAGACAAAATATTGTATAAGCAGCAGAGAGAAGTCTCACAGTCGCTAACCCTTGTTCTGATGGGGGACTTCAGTTTACCAGATGCCTGCTGGAAATACAATACAGCAGAGAGGAAACAGTCTAGGAGGTTCCTGGATTGTGTGGAAGATAACTTCCTGACACAGCTTGTGAGTGAGCCAGCTAGGGAAGGCACCCCCCTGGACCTGTTGTTTACAAACAGAGGACTTGTGGATGATGTGATATTTGGAGGCTATCTTGGCCATAGCAATCATGAAATGATAAGAGTTTTCAATTCTTGGAGAAGTAAGGAGAGAGGTCAGCAGAACTGCTGCCTTGGACTTCTGGAGGGCAGGCTTTGGCTTGCTTAGGAGACTGGTTGACAGAGTCCCTTGGGAGGCAGTTCTGAAGGTCAAAGGAGTCCAGGAAGGCTGGACATTCTTCAGGAAGGAAATCTTGAAGGTGCAGGAGCAGGCCATCCCCATGTGCTGAAAGATGAGCCGGTGGGGGAGAAGACCGGCCTGGTTGAACAGAGAGCTTTGGCTGGAAGTGAAGAAAAACAGGATAGTTTATGACCTTTGGAAGAAGGGGCAGGCCACTCAGGAGGACTACAAGGATGTCATGAGGTTATGCAGGGAGAAAAGTAGTAGGGCCAAAGCCCAGCTGTAACTTAATCTGGCTGCTGCAGTAAAAGACAATAAAAAAATTTTCTATAAATATATTAGCAACAAAAGAAGGGCTAAGGAGAATCTCCATCCTTTATTGGATGTTGGCGGAAACATAGTGACAAAGGATGAGGAAAAGACTGAGGTACTTAATGCCTTTTTTGCCTCAGTCTTTAATAGTAAGACCAGTTGTTCTCTGGGTACCCAGCCCCCTGAGCTGGAAGACAGGGATGGGGAGTGGAATGAAGCCTGCATAATCCAAGGGGAAATGGTAGCAAACTGCTACACCACTTTGACACATACAAGTCTATGGGTGGGATCCACCCAAGGTGGGATTCACCCAAGGGTACTGAGGGATCTGGCGAAGTGCTCAGCAAGCCCCTTTCCATCCTCTATCAGCAGTCCTGGCTAAATGGGGAGGTCCCATTTGACTGGAGGTTGGCAAATGTGACACCCATCTACAAGAAGGGCTGGAAGGAGGATCCAGGGAACTACAGACCTGTCAGTCTGACCTCAGTGCCAGGGAAGGTTATAAAGCAGATCATCCTGAGTGCCATCATGCAGCATGCACAGGACAAGCAGGTGATCAGGCCCAGTCAGCATGGGTTTATGAAAGGCAGGTCCTGCTTGACTATGCTGATCTCCTTCTATGGCAAGGTGACATGCTTAGTGGATGAAGGATAGGCTATGGATGTTGTCTACCTAGACTTTAGTAAAGCCTTTGACACCGTTTTCCACAGCATTCTCCTGGAGAAACTGGCTGATCATGGCTTGGACAGGCATCGTCTTTGCTGGATAAAAAACTGGCTGATGGCTGGGCCCAAAGTGTTGTGATGAATGGAGTTAAACCCAGCTGGCAGCCAGACACAAGTGGTGTTCCCCAGGGCTCAATATTGGGGCCACTTCTGTTTAATATCTTTATCAATGATCTGGACGAGGGGATCAAGCGCACCCTCAATAACTTTACAGACCACACCAAGTTGGCAGGACCGTTGATCTGCATGAGGGTAGAGAGGCTCTACAGAGGGATCTGGGCAGGCTGGATCGATGGGCGAAGGTCAGTTGTATGTGATTCAACAAGGCTAACTGCTGGGTCCTGTGTTTGGGTCACAACAACCCCATGCAACACTGCAAGCTTGGGGAAGAGTGTCTGGAAAGCTGCCTGGCTGAAAAGAACCTGGGGGCCCTGGTCAAGAGCCAACTGAACATGATCCAGCAGTGTGCCCAGGTGGCCAAGAAGGCCAACAGCATCCTGGCTTCTATCAGGAATAGGGTGGCCAGCAGGACTAGGGCAGTGATTGACCCCCTGTACTCGGCACTGGTGACGCTGCACCTCAAATACTGTGTTCAGTGTTGGGCCTTTCACTACAAGAATAGACATTGCGGTGCTGGAGTGCATCCAAAGGGCAATGAAGCTGGTGAAGGGTGTGGAGCACAGGCCTTATGAGGAGTGGCTGAGGGAACTGGGGTTGTTTAGCCTTGAGAAAAGGAGGCTGAGGGGAGACCTTCTTGCTCTCTACAACTACCTGAAAGGAGGTTGTAGTGAGGTGGGTGTTGGTCTCTTCTCCCAAGTAGTTAGCGATAGGACAAGAGGAAATGGGCCTAAGCTGTGCCAGGGGAGGTTTAGATTGGATATTAGGAAAAATTTCCTCATGGAAAGAGTGGTCAAGCATTGGAACAGGCTGCCCAGGGAAGTCGGGTTGAGTCACCATCCCTGGAGGTATTTGAAAGACATGTCGATGTGGTGCTTAGGAACATGATTTAGTGGTGGACTTGGCAGTGTTAGGTTAACGGTTGGACTCTAAGGGTCTGTTTCAACCTAAACAATTCTCTATGATTCTATGATTTACCTTTTGGACATTTTTTGTATCATCTATAAACTTTATCAGCAGTTAGTCTAAATGTTTAAAAACTTTGATAAAATAGTTGAAGAGTATTTCTCTTCAATTTCAGGTCAGTCTCTGAATGTGTTTCCTCTGAAGAATATGTCAGTGGCAGTAGTTACAGCACTGAACAGTATTCTCATTTAGACATACAGATTTTCAGAAGTTTACAAGGACCAATAATTTCTGCTTTTATTCAGGGAGAGTGGATGTGTGCTAAAAATCTGGCTGTTAGCAGAAACAGCAAATCAAACATACTTTGACTCAGCAGATCTCCTATGGAGCTCTGCCCAGATTTTGAAGCTGCCTTTTCCAGAAGGCTTTTTCCTTCAGAAATGCAGCTAATGCTGCAAGTGCAAGATATGTACCTTGCAGGAGTTTGGTGCATGTTGGTCATGCCACCCTAAAAAGATGCAGATTTTGGGAACAGATTTATTTCCTATAAATAGGAACCACTTGTAGGGCATCATTTTCTGCCTGGCTTAGGTCTAAAGTAGAAACAGGGAATAACCAAAACATCCCATTTAGGTGAATTCTTTAGACAGCATCCACACTTTTCAAGTAATTGGCCTAGTGGAATCTGATTTCCTTTAAAAACTCCTTCTTATTAAATCTGAAGGGGAAATAAGTGAATGTTGAGAGTGACTCCATGCCACTTCTATGCATATTTGGTTTAGTTCAGTTATATTGTCACAATGGTTGCATTCATTCCTCTTTTATACTACTGCCTTTAGCATTTACATTTGTTAGCCTTTTCCATCATCACATTTCACTAGGAGCTGTTATGCCCCCTTTCCTCTTAGTGGTTCAGTCCACATAAGGTGTTAGCTTTATGGCAGAGGTATCTTACGGTAGGAAGGAGAGGGTGAAGGCTATCTTTGCAAATGATATCAACTCAGTATGTTGAGTTCTATAGAAGTGCCAGGAAAATAAATGCCTCTGAGTTGAAGTTAAATCTGGTTTTAGAAATACAACTTTTCTAGACTTATAATGTCTGAATTGGAGTCAAAGAGTTATTTATACTTAGGATATTTCTAATGCAGTGTCTCTGGGTAGGTCAGAAACAGCAGGAATGTAAACGATCATCTAAAAGGCTGAAGTTATATGTTCTAGGTTGAAACCCTAGACTTGAAACTTTCCTAAGTCCAAAGGCTAGACAGGGACAGAGAGCACATTGTGTATAGTTGTTTACACTCACTTTAAGTTGCTCCTCTGCACCTGAAAACATTGTCCCAGCTTCAAGTGTTTGTCTGGTAATATCTTTGTCTGGTGACTACTAAAGGCACTGCTGTGGAGGTCTTCCTGGCACAGGAATTTAAAATCTGAGAATTCCACATAGCTGAAGTCTCAGATTCACAGATGCTTCCTCAGGAGACACACAAGGCTGAAGGAGCCAAAGAGGCTGGAATTATTAAAGTTTTCAGATAATCTGTGTTTTGTAAGTCTGCCAAAGTCTACAGAATCGGTTCTTCCTGCATTTTTTGCTGAGGCCTATGGTAGCAGGTAGGACAGCATCCTAGGAAAAGCTTTGATTGCCCTCACTCTTTACGAAATAAAGTATTTCTCAAAAATGGTAAGATGGATATTTTTTAATGTGCCCGTTGGAAAGGATTGTGGTTACACAATTCAGAGGGTCTTCCATGAAAGATGCTTCTCTTTCCTCTTTTTCTCTTGCTTTTTTTGCTGGTGTCATTTAAACAGCTCCACCTCATCAATCTGCTCAAGCTTATCACCTTTGAGAAGGAATCAGCTGGCAGAAGGTACATAAACTGCCTATTTTATGAAGGAGACAGAGGCTTAGGACACAGCAGGCAATTTGTGATTTTAAGAACTCTATTGTGCTGAGTTTTCTTCTGTATTTCTTAGGAACTATTTGCAGACTTTAGTACTAACCAATATGCTTGGAATAGCATGAAAATTAAGTTAATTTAAAATTAAAGCCAACAGAATGAAATACTGATTGTGCATCCTTCACCTGTGCCCATAACTCATGGGAGATGGTTATTAGGAACTGGGTCTGGGCAAAGACAATAGAACTGAAACAGTAGCCATCAGGTAAGACCAAAGGAGATCCCGAGCTGTGCAATATGACTTCAGCCACTACTAGAAATGGGGGGGGAGGGGAGGGGTGTGCAGTTTTTATAATATACATAGCTTGACTTAAATTCTTTAAGGTATCATTTGAGGTTGTTTAAAAGCAGAACTTTAAACAGTGACTATGCTACTATCAATTCAAGATAACATTCAGAATGAAGGCTTTAAAAATATGGGCATTCACTATAACATGGCATTTGGCAGCTGGATTTACTGGATACGCCAGTACTAGTTGTCATTCTGGGCAATACTGTGAAAAAAAATCGTTCCATTTCTTCAAACTATTAGCTTTTTCTTTCCTTTTAGCACCTCAAGTAGCAGCTACAGCTACAGTGTACTAGAAACTGTTTTTTTCTGTGTTCTATTGTGTCTCTCTTATTACAAGAGACATGATGGCATTTTTTTAATTGTCATTAAGAGAAAAAATAAAATCGGAAAATTAGCATGTTAATGGGTGAATGTAAGAAGTCCTCAAAGCAAATTAGGCCCATTAAATTAATGTCAGCACTGCTACATGCACTTCTAAAGGGCATACGTTCTAAAGAATACCTTCTTTTGCTTCCACCTCTAAAATTTCTAATATTCATGCTCAGCACATGCTTGATCTACAGACAGACAATTTTTCTTCTACCTCTCAATATTGAACTTAGTTCTATCATTTAAGAAAAATCCATTATTTGCTGTATAACAGGGAACAAATCTGGAAAGTGCATCTAGGCAAATTTATCCTCCATCCCTCTTTGCCAGAACATATGACCTGACATGCAACACAATTTGTGAGGTTCTGGTGCACCGAGTGCAGGCACAAGCCATGTATGCCATTCCCCACACTTGTCCTCAGAAGGTCTGTCCCATGGGGCTCTGTCTGGACACAAGCTGCATTGTGTCCACAGGTGATCCATGCACAAACTGAGTCTCTGCCATGCCGCTGACAGCAACTTTCACACAGCAATGCAGCTTAGAGCCGGCTGGAAAAATATACTGATGGAGGAAGCTGATATTAAATGGATTAACTTGGGCTTGATATGGACAGAGATTCAAGCAGATTCCTTGGGTTTTTTTGATGTAGGTATACTTTTCAGCCAAGCAGGTGCAAGAAGTTGCACATTGGTGGATAGTTTCATGTTAGTCTCCTATTTAAAACAAAGAAAGAAATGCTAATGTTGTGCAAATTATATTCTGTAAAAACAGGAGGGTGAAATTTAAGGATGAATATTTTAAAAGAATCAGAGTTTGATATATTTTTTCATTTGTGTCTAAGTCTTTTTTCTGCACAATGGATGAACATAAGGAGAAAGAGGACTTAAATATAGGAAACAAAAGTACATTTTACAGTTCGAAATATTGTTAGTGATTGCAATTACATGACATTTACAGTTTTCTCTTTTAATGTTCACTATTGGAAATGGACTTTTGTTATGCACAAAATGACACTAAAATTCTTTTCATTTTTTCTTTTCACATTTTATTCATGTAAGAACTAAGGCCAGTGGCAAATTAGATATTTTTTCTAAAATGTATATTTTTTCTCATTCAAAATTGTATCAAGACATTTATCAAAAAGTTATTCTTGGTGGAACAAATGTGTTTTAAAATATTTAAACAAAATTCTGTATTCCAGGTCAGTTTGTTTAGCCATTTTTCACCCATTATTTGGTACAGAATTTCTGATGTGGTAAATTGTATACAGAAAACTTAGCTCTCTGAGATGACATCTTATCTTTTCCCTCAAAAGTCTGTTATCAAACTTTGGCTCACAAGTGCTAAACTGGTGCTAGCTCAAACCACCTACATACTTTCCAGTTTCAGAGACCCACTCCAAAGTCTTCCACAATGTTTCTCCCAGCACATCCAAAAAAAGTATCCCTGCATTTCAAACTCAAAGGCGGAGAACATCCCTAGAGATCTGAGGAGCAGCATATACTGCAACTGAGTCTTCCTACAAAAAAAAAAATAAGTAATTTATGATGATAGGAAAATGTTACAAATAGATTGGTTTTTAATTGCAAGTTTCTATAATTTTCAGCAGATCACTCATGAGAGACGAACAAAAATATTCAGTGACATCCAAACTGTTTATTTGTTGCTTGAAGTTTTGGATGTGCCAGAAAGTAATGTATTACCTTCTCTTATCACTGACATTGCCAAATACATGGCTTTAGGTTTGTTTGGAAAACTCTCAGTGACAAAAAAGAACATATGGCTGTTTTTTTAAAGGCTCTTCCTGATAACATACCTGATGTTAGGCTTAAACAGCACAGTAGCCTCAACAACATTGCTTTGATGAAGATATTTCTTATCTTTTTCTTTCTACTAAACCCTGAATTTAAATATGTATATTATACATGGAAATTTATGCAAATCCTTATCCAACTGTTTTTGTCTTGAAAATAGTAAACCCTTGATTTAAAAGTTCAAACCTCATCATAAAATGTTTTCAGTAGGTTTACTGTCAAAAAAATGATTCACGCATTGTAGCAGTTAATCAGGAAAGACAGCTATTAAGTTTTCATGACATTTTTCATTCTTTCCTATTTTTGTGTCTTAAACAATAGAAAGAAACACACTTGTGGAACTGAAATTATCCATATGTGGTTTTGGCTTTTACTCACACTTGCTCTGTTCATTCATTTTGCTGTGGGACTAAGCGCTGCTGCAGAAGGTCCCACACCCCCCCTTGAACCTCCTTCACCATAGATGTGCCATTTTCTTAGATACCAGGCAGCCACCTGGTATCAGGGAGTTCATTCAACTGTCCTCAGCTGCATCAAACCATATTAATGCTGCCAGTGGGAGTCTAATAAGAAAAGGGAATAAATACTGCCTGGACAGAATTCTCTCAGGGTTCTCCATGTCTTTCTTTTTCCTCAAATCTGAGATTGAGCAGCACAGTCATGAAGTTGGTGATAGCAATCACTCACCCAGATCCTGCTCAGTCACTGGTGGCTCAGTGGAACCCCTCAGTGGAGCTAATCTCAGTAAGGTGCTTCAGGAATTCACAGGCAAGATTAAGTCACCCCTGAATTCCAGGGGACCTAACTGGCCTAGCGAGTGCCTTAAATAACTGCCTTTTTTTTTTTTTTTTTTTTTTTTTTTAATTTCATAGAATCATAGAATCGCTTAGGTTGGGAAAGACCTTTAAGATCATCCAGTCCAACCATTAACCTACACTACCAAGTCCACACTAAACCAATCAAGGGTAGACTAGACTAAACCATGTCCCAAAGAGCCACATCTACCCATTTTTTGAACACTTCCAGGGATGGTGACTCCACCACCTCTCTGGGCAGCCTCTTCCAATGCTTGACTACTCTTTCCATGAAGAAATTTTTCCTAATATCCAATCTAAACCTCCCCTGGCGCAGCTTGAGCCCATTTCCTCTCGTCCTATCACTAACTACATGGGAGAAGACACCAACACCCACCTCACTACAACCTCCTTTCAGGTAGTTGTAGAGAGCAAGAAGGTCTCCCTCAAGCCTTCTCTGCTCCAGACTAAACAACCCCAGTTCCCTCAGCTGCTCCTCATAAGGCCTGTGCTCCAGACCCTTCACCAGCTTTGTTGCCCTTCTCTGAACACGCTCCAGCACCTCAATGTCTTTCTTGTAGTGAGGGGCCCAAAACATGGACACAGTATTCCAGGTGTGGCCTCACCAGTGCTGAGTACAGGGGAACAATCACCTCCCTGCTCCTGCTGGCCACACTATTCCTGATACAAGCCAGGATGCTGTTGGCCTTCTTGGCCACCTGGGCACACTGCTGGCTCATGTTCAGCTGGCTGTCAACCAGCACCCCCAGGTCATTTTCTGTCAGGCAGCTTTCCAGCCACTCTTCCCCAAGCCTGTAGCCTTGCATGGGGTTGTTGTGACCCAAGTGCAGGACCTGGCACTTGGCCTTGTTAAACCTCATACAGTTGGCCTTAGCCCATCGGTTCAGCCTGTCCAGGTCCCTCTGCAGGGCCATCCTACCCTCCAGCAGATTTACACTCCCACCCAACTTGGTGTCATCTGCAAACTTACTGAGGGTGCATTCAATCCCCTCATCCAGATCATTGATAAAGATATTGAACAAGGCTGGCCCCAAAACAGAGCCCTGGGGAACACCGCTCGTGACTGGCCGCCAACTGGACTTAACTCCATTCACCACTACTCTCTGGGCTCTGCCACCCAACCAGTTTTTTACCCAGCGAAGACTACACCCGTCCAAGCCATGAGCTGCCAGCTTCCCAAGGAGAATATTATGGGAGACGGTGTCAAAGGCTTTGCTAAAGTGCAGGTAAATGACATCCACAGCCTTTCCATCATCTACCAGGCGGGTCACCAGGTCATAAAAGGAGATCAGTTTGGTCAAGCAGGACCCACCTTTCATGAAGCCATGCTGGCTGGGCCTGATCCCCTGGTTGATCTGCACTCACATGGTAGTTGATTAGGACTGCTGTTGGCCATAACTAGGCATGACTTATTGCAGCATCATGGATTGCAGCCTCTCTGTTAGCACCAGCCGCAGACTGGTAACTACATTCCGAGTGTGGCTGCACCTCCGTTACAGCCCCCACTCCTACAGATAAGGGCTGCAGTCAGGGGATTAATTTCTTCTCTTCTTGGTAGAGCTGGGCAGCAGTAAGGAAGGCTGCATCAGTCCTTTCCTAGGCTCTTTTTCCTCATTCATAAAAATTTGGCAGTCCTGTCTGATATGAAACCACCAAAACCTTTTATTTGGGAAAACATGACAAACGAGCAAATCATGCCTGGCTACTATCTACATCTGGCAAGAAGAGAGGTCTGGCTTAACTATCCCCATACGTCAGTTCTAATTCCCAGGAGCATACGTGGTGGCATTATCCTCTAGTTTGTGAGTTTCTGTCCATTGCTCTTTATGATCACACAGCAAGAAACAGAACATACCTATTTTGTAGCCTGCTATCTCACAGCTAGTAACCGAACTGAACATCAATAATTAATAATAATAACGCAGATGTGACAGTGTGAACATAAACTTGCCTTGTTGGACTGGAAATTTCACGGTAGAGTTTCATTGCATGGCTGATGAGGCAATATAGGCACTCAGTCATTGAGAGAACTGTTATTAAAACAAAGGAGGTGTCTTCTGTTCTGTACCAGATCTTCTTCTTCAGATATGGTCACTGAGAGTTATACTGAGGTAGATGAAAACAAACCAGATGATCAGATTAACATATAAACGCTGCCATGCTGAACGGCTATCCATTAATTAGACTGTGCTAAGATACTCTTAATGAGATTTTCAGTTTTGTCTGTTTTTTCCTATGATTAACGCTTTTCTCTTTCAAAAAGTTAAAGTGGAAAATGCCTCTGAGAGGCCAGTGGTGAGCTGCTGGAGTTTATTAGGAAGATAAACAAAATTAAGCATGGTAATATAACCCTATGCTAAAGGAGGTATATGAAAAAATTATTCCAATATTTAGTCTAGGCTATCTCTTTATTTTATAGAGAGACACAGCCAGTAGCAAAAGAAACAAAACCTGGCATGTTATCATCAGCTGACAATGTTTATTTTTGTTAGTAATAAATATCATAAAATCTTGTGGCAATGATAGTTTTTATTGGCTGAACAGTAACTAATACACTCTGTAACTGTGCATGTTGACAAAGTTACACTATCGCTCAGCATTCCCAAATGAAAGCTCTGCTGCCAGCCAATGAGTTGTATCAGTGACTCAGTAATGTCCCTAAACAGTTCCCACTCTCAGCTCAAGTTGCAGAAGATTTACTTCTCTCTGTACTCTGATACTCTAAATCTGTTAACTTCAGAGGAATATCATGGCCCCTGCACCAAAATCAAACCTTGAGATTCACTGAAGGAGCTGTTCCTTTGGGGATTTCAGATTTGCAGTTATCTTCTGTGGATTGAGATATATGTCAGTAGCACTAAAGGCTGAAGTTTCATTCACGCAGCCTTGAGGTTATTCGTTCAGAAAGCCAACAAAACCAAGACTGTGTGAGTCAGCAGCAAAGAAGTGTACAGCCTTGTGGGCAGTCTGAAGAAGTTAACTGAGCTCCCTCTCCCTCATTAGCTTCCTCACCTCTGCTCCCCTCAGGCCACTTCCCCTCTCCTGCTAGCTCCTGGTTTTGATTCCTCCTTTCTTCTGCATGTGATTTCAACATGGCTTGTTTAGAGTGTCAAGCATTGGCAGTTTTAAAAGGATGATAGCTCTGTGAGATACAGACTGTATGTGGATGAGTACAACAAGTTTTATTGGAATTCAGCCCTCTGATCAAGCAGGAAAAGTGCTGTCGATATTCTTATATGAAGCCCAAACTGCAAACTGACATGGCAATGTAACCCACTAATAGTGGTTATTTTCAAAGCGTAACAATGCTATTTAGGTGGCTTGCAAATGCAACAACATTTGCAGTGTCTTTCATCAGAATATTGCAAGGCCCTGACGATTACAATAAGACATTCATAGTGAATGCTTAATAATGAATGTTTTCAGTTTAAAAAAAAAAAAAGTCTAGTTTTTTCAATCCCATTTGTTGGATGAGCCACTGCCAAATACACACAGAGCACATAGAATAGAATCATAGAATCATAGAATCATTTAGGTTGGGAAAGACCTTTAAGATCATCCAGTCCAACCATTAACCTACACTACCAAGTCCACACTAAACCAATCAAGGGTAGACTAGACTAAACCATGTCCCAAAGAGCCACATCTACCCATTTTTTGAACACTTCCAGGGATGGTGACTCCACCACCTCTCTGGGCAGCCTCTTCCAATGCTTGACTACCCTTTCCATAAAGAAATTTTTCCTAATATCCAATCTAAACCTCCCCTGGCGCAGCTTGAGCCCATTTCCTCTCATCCTGTGTACTAACTACGTGGGAGAAGAGACCAACACCCACCTCACTACAACCTCCTTTCAGGTAGTTGTAGAGAGCAAGAAGGTCTCCCCTCAGCCTCCTCTTCTCCAGGCTAAACAACCCCAGTTCCCTCAGCCACTCCTCATAAGGCCTGTGCTCCACACCCTTCACCAGCCTTGTTGCCCTTTTCTGAACACACTCCAGCACCTCAATGTCCTTCTTGTAGTGAGGGGCCCAAAACATGGACACAGTATTCCAGGTGTGGCCTCACCAGTGCTGAGTACAGGGGAACAATCACCTCCCTGCTCCTGCTGGCCACACTATTCCTGATACAAGCCAGGATGCTGTTGGCCTTCTTGGCCACCTGGGCACACTGCTGGCTCATGTTCATCTGGCTGTCAACCAGCACTCCCAGGTCCTTTTCGGCCAGGCAGCTTTCCAGCCACTCTTCCCCAAGCCTGTAGCCTTGCATGGGGTTGTTGTGACCCAAGTGCAGGACCTGGCACTTGGCCTTGTTAAACCTCATACAGTTGGCCTTAGCCCATCGGTTCAGCCTGTCCAGATCCCTCTCCAGGGCCATCCTACCCTCGAGCAGATTGACACTCCCACCCAACTTGGTGT
Source organism: Pelecanus crispus (assembly GCF_030463565.1). Taxonomy (NCBI): domain Eukaryota; kingdom Metazoa; phylum Chordata; class Aves; order Pelecaniformes; family Pelecanidae; genus Pelecanus; species Pelecanus crispus. The sequence goes on from NC_134676.1 coordinate 22,102,264, forward strand.
CATCTGCAAACTTACTGAGGGCGCACTCAATCCCCTCATCCAGATCATCGATAAAGATATTAAACAAGGCTGGCCCCAAAACAGAACCCTGGGGAACACCGCTCGTGACCAGCTGCCAACTGGACTTAACTCACTTACCACAACTCTCTGGGCTCGGCCACCCAACCAGTTTTTTACCCAGCGAAGACTACACCCGTCCAAGCCATGAGCTGCCAGCTTCCCAAGGAGAATATTATGGGAGACGGTGTCAAAGGCTTTGCTAAAGTGCAGGTAAATGACATCCACAGCCTTTCCATCATCTACCGGGTGGGTCACCAGGTCACAAAAGGAGATCAGTTTGCTCAAGCAGGACCCACCTTTCATGAAGCCATGCTGGCTGGGCTTGATCCCCTGGTTGACCTGCACTTGCCTGTTGAGTTCACTCAAGATGAACCTCTCCATAAACTTTCCCAGCAAGGAAACAGGGCATGAACAACGTAACTTTTGGAAATTTCAGTTTCATGGAAGTAATGAACAGTGACTTAAAACAGATCTTAAAACTATTATGGTGGTAGGTTCCAGCTGGCCTCCAGAGCAGATTGCATGGTACATGAAGAACTGGATACTTCAGCTTCTTAGAAAGCTCAGGACACAGATATTTTCTGAACAGACTGTGTCTGGTACAAATCCAACAGACCTGTAAAAGCATTACAACCTAGTTCTATCTGATTGTTACAAAAAATCCAAAGCACAGCCTCAAGGAGTTTACATCAGGAAAACCATTTTTATCATACGCAGGTGTGACTGGTACCCCCTGCTCCCAACCCCTGGTAATATGGTTAGCATAACTAATGCCATTTTATAGGGTAAATGGCCATTCTCTGTGACTGAACTGGTCACGTATGTGTTCCCTTTCTCTTCATTATCAAGCCCTGAAGGTCTTGTGAACCAAGTAGACAAGCCAAACAGATTTCTTCTTCCCCTCCCCACCAGCCTCAAGATTCCTGGGTGCCAAGCCAGTTACTCCCTTCCTCACCAGCCTTGAAAGTCCCAGGCACCTGGCCAACCAAGTAGCTATGACCCCGTCACAGAACAGGGAAGCTTAACAGCACCCACAGCACTGTCTATAAAATTAAACAGTTACAAGTCCTAAGTGAGGAATCTGGACTGGAACTGCTGCTGGACAGTGAGACCCGGGACCCCCAGGTAGCCAGAGATACCTCCACCATTGTCCGTGTCCTCCGAGGACCGAGTGACTCTTCCTTTATATGATTCTTGAGTCTAGATGATGATTGTTATATTGATACAGCAAACAATGTATTAAGATCTGACCCAGTCTGCAGAGGGTCTAAGTGATTAGAAATCATAACTTAAGTTAGGGTCTAAGTGATTAGATATCCTAAGTTAAGTTGTAACATAAATTCTATATCGCGCTACTTATAGATTGTGCTACACTGATTCTCCTTGTAGAAATCCTGTGCCATTCTAATCATAAATTCTGTGCTATACTAATCATAAAATTCTGTTAAGAAGACAAAATATAACTACGATTTACTGCCATCATCATTTTGCAAGGATCCCTAAAAGAACCTGTCTGTCCCCTTAGTGTCAAGTGACAACATTTTGAAGACAAATAAACGTTTCTGAATTTCTAGGTTTATGAATATAGAGTTATTATAAAATAAGGAAAAAGCAGGGAAAATATCTTGTTAATCCAAATTAGAGGTTCTACTTCTACCCAGTGCTCGCTCATGTTTCCTACAATACAAGAGGCATTAGGGCCCTTCTGTTTCTGGAGAATAAGTAGGACAGAAAAGCCTGTCTTCTGTTTGGGCCAAGGTTTTGTGTGTTTATTAAATAGGCCTTAGCAGAAAACATATTTCAACAGCACCTAATATCTCCAGACATCGTGTGATACCCTTGCAGAACTGGCAGTGAAAACAGTGAGCCTTGGAGGTCACAAGCTGCTTATAAATGTTCCCAGAAGGACCAGGGTAGGGACTGTCTTTCTGCTTTAATTCTCCTGTGTGCTGGCCACCAAACAACTGAGGACAATCTCAGTGGCTGAGTATGTTGCAGTTGCCTTTTCTGTATAATGCAATGATGGACAGAAAGATGCAAGCTAGCTGAGGTGCCCCAGAAAGATTCTGAGATAACACTGTTACCAATATTTAAGCTGATTTGCTCCACCCTAACTTGGATATCACTGTGCAGTGTTTAGTTCATGTAGTATTGGTTTTAAACACAAATTATTCCTGCAAAGTCACTGCAGTTCTCCCTGTGACAAAACCCAGCATACACAGCCTCAGCAATTCAGGGATGTTCATTGTAAGGGATCAGGCAGTAGCAGCTCAGTGAGCACAAGTGACAAGTATTTCATCTATACATTAGTGCTTCAGCAGGAGATTGTTAACTATGGTTTCAGTGGAGTTGGGGAGAGGGAATTAGAAGGCAGGGAGTCTGTGTATAGCTCCTGGAAACACCAAACAAAGTGTGGAGAAGCAGATGCCGCTACATATCAGGTCACCTCTAACTCTAGCAGAGACAACAGGGACCTCACTCCATCCTTCCCTCTTTCTTGCTACCACTAGGGTTTTAAAAAATGCAGCTAAAATCTGATTCACACATGAAATCACGAGAAGAATTGTAGCTGTCCAACGTTCACAGCAGAGAGGGCTTTCATAAGCTCTCCGCTCCCCTCTACTTGTAGCAAACATGCTCTGCCATGAGTTCACATCATAAAAGGAACATACTCCAAGGGGAAGGATAAATCAATGTATTTTATCTTGAATTGCCTCCTGTCACTTGCACTATAAATCTCTATTTACAGTGCTTTGGTCACAGCAAGTGAAAAGAAAGTGTTACATCAATTAAAAAACAGTTGATAAGGAATGGCTCCCTTGGAATACCATAATACTGACAAAACTGGTTTCAGGCTCAGTTTGACAGAGACAAATCTGCATGACGTCCCCAGTTTTTCCATATCTACATTTTAAACTGTGCATTTCAGACATACACTAAACAACAAAACTAGACTCTGTCATGTCAGGTGGTGGTTTTTCCTGTTGTTCCTGGAGGGCAAATCTCTGTAGGAAATCCATGTTAATTGAACACATGAAACTCACACTTAGCTATGTGTATACATTAGCAGAGGCAAAGTGTACTAAAGGAAGTAAAAATAAAGAAAAAAACCCCAAATAAATTCTGTTTCAGAAGAATTCTGAAGAAAGAACAGGACCCTAGCAGCTTGTGCTGCTAGTCAGTGAGAGGAGCCTGCATATTACAGCTCCTTTGCTACAAACAAGCAGATAATAGAACTGAATGTTACAGCCTCTGGGATAAAAGGAGAGAACACAATATGAACAAACCAGAAAGGATGGGGATGCAAACCTTCCTTTGATGTAATATTTAATATCAGTCCTTTCAGTTTTGGTTGCTGGGAGAGAATTGGCAAACACATCATTTTGACAGTGACAAGTCATCCACAAGAAACCTGCACCTGCAATTTAAAAAAAAAGAGAGAGAGACATAGATTAAAATTGCATGTGTGTAAACTGTGGAAGAGTTGAGAGAAATAATAAGTATCACTTTTGTATTATATTTTTAGATGCATAAATTGAAATTAGCCATCTTAGCCTCTCTCCTTATTTAGTACAGCCTTTATAATCTATGTTTTTTCTGAGCTTTTAAACCACAAATGCTCAACACTTTACATAGTAGTTAAAGCTATATTTCTAAGCAGATTCAAAGACATTTCCTTCATAGATCAAGGAAAATCAATATTAGTAGTTCATCTTAAATACAAACGCTTATTCATTTTTTAGAATCTTCACAGAGTTTTGTTGTTTATGTGTGTATTTACATGAGTAGATTACAGAATATACAAAAGTAACCAAGAATGATCAGGAAATGTTGCTTCTAGCTGAAAATTCATACAATATCTGTTAAGAGAGATTTATATTCTGAAAGTCATGGGTGTTTAAAATGACTTTTCAGTCTCCATGGAGACTCTTCACTGGATTAGTTACTGCAGTCAAAGCTTAGATATATAAACAAAAGCATAGGTACGATGGCTAGAGGGGAAGTCTGGGTTTATCTGAGGTTGTTAAAGAGCTTTTCATACTATCTACCAGAGTAAAACAGTCTTCCAGATCCAGTGTGTTAGTAAGGAAACAAAAACTAATATTTTCTTCACATTTCAGTTAAGATTTTAAAATTTAAATAGGTATTTAGGTGTCTTCATTTTTGCCCTCCCTGTTCTCCTGGAGAGAACTTCCAGGGCTCATATTTTCAAGAAATTTGGGATATATTACAGCTCTTTTATAAGACTATCTATACTGCAAGCCTTGAGCTAAAGCTTAATTTGTTTGAATTCCAGTTCTATACTTAAATATTTCTCTGTTTCCCAATAAAGTCACACAAGTAAAATCCAGTCGGAGCTTACAAGAGCTGTCCTGCCAGCTTAATGTGAAATGTCCCAGGAGGCAGAAGGGAACTGTGAAAAGGGGTGATAGAACTGTGGCTCTCTTAGAGACCAAAAATGCTGTCCCACACAGCAAACAGGGAGGGCAGAGAGTGAATGCTCTGAGGCTCTGTCTCCTTTTCAGAGAGGATGGCAAAACCCAAAATAGACAGGAGGTTTTTAAAGAAGGCATCTGAAAAAAGAAAGAAGCCCTCCAAGTCAGCCAAGGAGAAGCAAAGGTTTGTCAAGAGTGGTAGTTATGTTGGAAAGTAGATATATTCTAGTAGAGAAGGACTGGAAGGTGATCAGCCATCCTTCAGAACTTTCCTCAAGTCAGCTCCTGAGTAGGTGAAGTGCAGCAGCTCCTGCTGAGGGGCATAGTCCTCGCAGCAGGAGTGGGGGTCACAGGGCTGTGGGAGGTTTTGAAGGGACCTGTGGGAACCAGAAAATGCCACTAATCAGAGGGAGCTGAGTGAGGGCTGGGGAATGAGGCAGCATGGATCATCCCCCACAGCTTGAGCACCTGTCTTCAGACTGTGACTGGGATGGAGCAGGAGGGCTTACACACCAAAATCACTGGGGAACTGCTGCCGGAAGCTTGTATTTTTTTGGTAAATCTGTTACTGAACTTCATTTAATTCATACACCTCCTCATGCTGATTTCTCTCCCTAGTCTCCACTGCAGCTCTTTAAAACTCATTTCTCAGTACCCTGTGGCTGTCTTCCATAGCCTTTAGCCTATTGACATCTTCATTTTCATTGGTGTTCTTAGTTTTTCTCCTGAGTCCAGAACACCAGCATCTTCTTGAGACTCCTACTCCAAAAATGGGGTTTATCTCCTCTGCACTTAACTGGCAAAAGGCTTCATAGGAAGGGGTAAATGAGGAAGGGGAAAGGCTTTTGCTAGGAAGGAGGAGAATGCTGCAGACTGAGAGCACTTCATAAACTAGAAGGAGGTTTGTAAAATATATTTAAACAAGCCTTGGAATGGTTCTGTTTTCACTTAGGGTCTGCCAGAGCCCACTCATGGACCCATACATATTGCTGGAAAGTCTCTGAAACAGCTCTCTTGCATTTCAGTCTGATTTTATGTAATAAAACACTGAAGTTGACTTTTCTGACAGCAAAGGTTATTTTGAGAACAGTGCAGCAGAAGACCACACAAGGGTGTTTCAATATCGATCTGGTATATTCATAGCACAAAGCTGAAGCTGATAATGACAGTCCTTTCTCCACAAAATCATTTCCTGAGCACTAAGAGGTAGAATGTACTTTCAAAGCACGCTCAGCTTAAAACAGCAGAGAACTGTGCTATCCAAGAAGTGCTGGGATGGCTTGGAAAAGCACAGTTATCTCCACTTGTGTGGGCAGCACCCTGCTGTAAGAACACAGTCAGCTCTTCTCCCTGAGCATGGCTGGTAACACGTACTGCTTTCTGAAGGAAGAATTTCAAGTATTAGAGTTCATCCCATGAGTTACAGAAAGGTGGTGAAAGTAAATGCTTACATTAAATTACTCAGTAGGTTAAGGCAGTTCATATTTCTGTGAGGTGTGCAAAGTGAGGACAGCTGGACACTGTCTCCTATGCTCCTCTATCCTATTATCATATACAAAGGAAGTGCTTACATTTGCTTTTATGGCTTCCAGACTAGAGCTGCCTCATATGCAGACAGCTTATTCCCCAGCCATGGACAGACCTTGCTAGCCTCTGTCTGTGTCAGGCAGAACTGTAGTTTTGAAGTGTAAAGTTGCACTGTATGTGCACTTTGGATTAAAATGTTATTGTAGAATCCCACAGATCGCGTGAGTCCCTGTCACAGCTTTATCACATGCAGGTAGTTTTTGCCTTTGTAAAGGCAAAGGTCTTCTGATGTGCGGTCTCACCAAAATACAGTATATTGAAAACAGTTTCTAGATTTAATTTTCTTGAATAAAGATGTTGGAGAAAATGAATAAAAATTAAGCTTTACAAGCTACAAAACCTGTCAAGGCAAATTATAATGTAGTCTCATTTAGTAGAATACTTGAATTGTTAGCTGTCATATTCCATAATATATGTACACGTCCAATTTGTTTCTATATTTCCTATGCTTATTCACCCTATTAATAATGCTTTCTTGTAGGGGAGTCAATATCGATCTCTCCTAGACTTGGACTGACTTGGGCTAAAGATCCTGATTTTGATTTTGAAAAAAAGGATCTTCTAGTAGTAAAAGTTACAAGGAGGTAAATGGCATCATAAAGTAACTATTTTGATATTTGAATATATTTATTTTTATTAGGTATCACTGATATGACTGTTAATTAAAAACTCCAGGAAATGCAGCACTCCTTTCTTATGTGGTAAGATTTGAACAGAAAAACAAACTAAATACATTCTATGTGAGAATCCTAGGGAGGGAAATGCTCATAAACACAAGAGTTTGGATTCACTTTTAAGCATTATTAAGTCAATCAGTCAATACAGATTTCATTACATTCATTTTTACTGTATTGCTTTTTGGAGTTTTTTGTTTATGCTGAAGGCAATGTCATGCTTTCCTAGGTATACTTAATTGAAAACTATTGATTTATTGCACTGGTTGCTCTTTTTTTTATTTTTTCTTTTTTTTACAGCCATGACCAATTTCATACACATAAGAACCTGCTGCAGAGAGAGCTGAAGTTCTCCACACTATTAAAAATCAGGTTTTCAATGTCTTTTGCTTTCTCATTTCTAGCTATAGCTAAGGCCATCAAGGATGAAATCAGGCAATCCTTCCTAATTAAGTCCCTGAAAAATATGAATGCTTGGAGTATTGCTCATTTAATATTCAGGAGTTAATCAGTGTTGTTAGCATTTCTTTTGATTACTATTTCATAGTTGGGTTTTTTTTAAGTTGAATTCTGAATTCATAAAAAAACCCGAGGAAACTAAGGAAGTGGAAAGAGAGAATTTTGTAAAGAATGTATACATACCTTACCGTGGAGTACATGGTTTCCTTCTGAGCTTTAGCAATGAATTCTGCTGGGAATGTCTTTCAGTTTTTCTTAGGATTTAGACAGGGGGGAAAGAAGCAAAAAGCATGAAGAAAATGAGATGGAATCTTTTCTGTTAAATCAGGTGACTATTTTGCTGTGTTTTTCTGCTTGTTCTCTGTGCACATAAAGGTGTAAATTAGGATATTTGATTAGGATATTTGGGGGATGTAGATTATTTCTTTGGGCTTTGGCTTTTGGGGAGATGACTGTTTAATAAAGAAGAAAAAAGCATGAATGCAAAATCAAAGGCCCAAATTAAATGGCTATAAGAAAATGGTGCTTAAGAGTGTGAATATTGAAAACTGTGCTTAAGAAAGATAGGAAAAACTGGTAAGAACCTTTTCATTTTTTTGAAGAAAGACAACTGAGAAATAAAGTGCTTCTGATGGGCTTTTATCAGGTCAGCAGCATTGGCTGTACTCATTCCAGCCGTTTTCCATTTTGGGAAACTCCTCATGTCTTCACTGATGGCTGACAAGTGGTGCACATTTTGTGCTAGCTCACCATGACATGAAAGGGCAGTGTTGCTCAGCGTCCAGGCCAGGGGCAATTTAAACCCAGAGCATATTGTATTTAGAAGCCGCAGGAATCTGCGCAGCCAGGGCACATGCCAGGGCTGGCCAAGCTTCATGGAGCACTAGCATCCTTGACATCCTCAGCAGAGCTTTAGACCTCCATGGGATGGGGTTCAAGAATATGAGCCTGTCAAGTTTTAAACAAATTCCAGACAAATTCTAAGGCAAGATGTCATGTTCACAGCAAAAATATGTCAAAATGTATGCCTCCTGACATATATAAAACTGTGGAGATGAAAAATGAAAATAAAATACACTGGAGCTGAGCTTGTTTCTTCCTCCAGACATTTATTGCTTTGCTTGGTACATTAATTCATTGCAGCAGCTAATTCATAATATCCATTTATTTACACACAACACTGTGTAATCATGTATCTGTAACTTAGGAAGCAGGTGGCAAATATAGTATGAACTAGAAACATAACAAACACCAGAGTGTCTGTTGAGCAAAGCACATCCAACGTTTGGTGTCTTACACACATTAAAGAAGACAGAGACACTGGGTTTTAAAGTGTCTAAAAAAACTTCAGCCAGTGTGTTGCTCCTCATGCTGATTAAAAGGACATTGCCACTGTACCCCTTGAGCAAATTAGGACTTAAATTAAGTAATTTATAGATCAGCATTAATATTGTGTAATTATTTTGGCTATACCTCACACAAATTATACATCCAGACTGCTTTATTGTCATTTTCATGTATGACTGTTAAAGGAGTACTTGGAAGATTTACCAGTAGAACACCATTTTTCAATATTCAGAATTGAAGAAATTGTTGTGTTTCAGCTCTTCAGCTTAAGCAACTGTGCTGTTGATGAGCAGCCTGTCCAATATCAGCTTTCCCACAAACATTTCAATGTGATTTTTGATGTTGCTGATCTGTACTGAACTATGACCAAAAAAAGAAAGAAGAACTAGGGAAGAATGGAGTCACAAACATGAAAGTATTAACTTACAAAAGATTTCTTCTTTGGGTAAAATGCGATCTTTGATGATACACCGTTGACAGATGTCCTGGGAAAGAAGGTGTTAATCTTCAACTAGACAGAGTTAATTAGAATAATGGAAGGATATGAGAATGAGATCTGTGAAATATATTACTTATAGTTTTATGTCAATACATAACAGGAAAAGCAGACAATTGGTCTTTGGGGGCATTATGAACTGCAAAGAGATTATAGCCTAACAGTTGACACTTTGTCCATAAGAATGATTTTTATGATGGATTTTTAAGCCGTATACACTGAAGAAGGACCTAGAAATAAATGCTCTGATAATAATTTTCAACCATGCTCTGCCAGATACATGCCCAGCATTTAAAAGACAAGTAGGTCCCTGTATACAGGTAGGGGGTATATCCTACCTGACCTGCAGCAGGCTACATCATTGGCCTGAGCAAGTCCTGTTACTGTGGACAAACTAAAACAAAATATTTCAGTCAGTCCAAGAATCTTCTCTTTTATATCCAAAATAATATTATTACCGAAGTAAGAATTGAGGGGAAAAATATCAGAGTGAAGAAAATATTTTGTTCTCTCTTAAAACTGGTGAGACTTTGTGATGAAAGGGACTGTGTGGCTTGCAAAGGACTCCATTTTGTTTTGTTTCCACAGGTTGAGGTTCTGAGGTACGTTTACACCTTTTTTGGTGTTTTAAATGTTTTCAGACCTTTACCAAGGACAATGAGGCCCATAATGTCCCTTTTAAAAGAATTACGTGTAATATCACAGTCTCAAGAGCTGGTATTTCAAACAAAATGCTGAGTTTTATGAGAAATTTTAAGATAAATACAATCTTGGTATTTGGAATGCTGCAAACATATAACCTTTAATATATTTCCTTGAAAGAAACATACCCTGCCACAAACAAATCCATCTGTTCTCCCTGGAAATTACTAAAAAATGTATGGCTTCAGAAATTGTATATATATGATATATACAGTGACATAAAGAACGGCTCTAAAAACCACATTATCACACAAAACCACACAGGTATGATGATGTGAAGTAACTGCACATTGGGAATGCAGCCCAATCCTCTTTTCACCGTATTGCTTTGTGCAGTTCCCAATTATTTCTTCCTTCATCAGGTTCAGTTGAATTTCAGTTGGTGAGTTTTTGGCTTTCCTTTCTTTCTGCTCCTTCCCCAGCTTGGGCTTTCCATGATGCCAAGGAACAGAGAGTAAATTCACCCAGAATAGTTCAGACCATATGACAATTGGTACATGCACCAGGCAGGCAACCTGACTGCTTCTGGGATTTGATGTCACATCTCTGTGTGATGCTGTGGTGCATTGTATCACTTACAGATCCAGACTACCTAGGAGGATCCCTAAATTAGTAACACATGGTGCTGTACACATGCTCTCCGTCTGTATTTGTGTGTTTATATCAACCTACATTAATGATCCTGTCTGCTTTCACTTCCCTATACCCTGAAGTTTAATAGGATATGATGAGAAAGGTAGATTGATTTAGTCACAGTCACCTTTCTATTGTTAATGCAGTGCATTAAAGGTCTTGTCAGAACTGAGTGCCCGTTGTAATAGGCTTCATGAAAAAATGCCATGTAAAATATCAGTTCTTACAAAAATAGAACAAACTTTCGGAGCTGAGGTTGTGGAAGACAAAATAATGCTAAATATCTGGTGGAACTTTATCTCAGGTTTGTAAGTTCTGTAATAGGATGAGGAGTGGCTTGTTTCCATAAACAATTGGTTACCTATATTCATTAAGTGGATATTGGAAACAACATAATATGTGGGCCAAAATGTTTTTAAGTGTTCACAAGTACTTCAAATACATTGGAAACAAACTCTTGTCAAGGACATTATCACATCCTTCTACACTTTTTCTTTTCTGTTCTCAACTATCTTTCTCACTTTAAAGGCTTAGAAGTGTAGAGGAAACAAAGTAATGCATTTAAGCAGTACAGAAATACTCAGTGTTAATAGGAAGACCTTTTTGTATGAACTTTGCAAAAGTTCCACCTTAAATCCATACACAGCAGTTGGAAATAGGTCAACACTGAGCATCTTGTTGTTTGATGAAAGAATTCAAACCTGTTTCCAAGGTAACCAATCCCATCCTCTATAAATCTCTGCCGTGCTTCCACCTGTTTTGTGAAGCTGAATGCTTTTTTCATTTCCTGAGATATAATTTGAACTTTAACACACACATGTACACACACACCACATGCTGCTTTCTTTCCACTGTGACAAAGGAGACAACAAAAGTAAATAGGAGGTGGTTAATATTTAAACTGTTAATGCAGGTGTCTCAGTAGCACATTTTTAGAGGTATTGTAAGTGGTGCCCAGCAGCACTTGAACAAATAGCTCTTACAGGAAAGGCAGTTTAATTTTGGATTAATTCCTGGGTATCTGGACGTCAGGTCACTGTAGTCTCCTTTGTTCTCTGCTCTCTACATAGGCTAAGAAGGATACTGTATTTTATAGAGTAATGAGGACGTGTCAATAGAGACAAATGATATTCAACAACACCATTTAATGCATAAATTGCTATCTTCTCAGTTGCATTAGGTAGTTGCTCCACACATCTGTTAATAGCATGTAAAGGCAGAACATTTACTTTAGAGAGTTCTCTTTGCACATTCCACACACATCTACACACATTAAAATATTTTCTGTAAAAGGTCTGAAAGATTTTTTTTTTTTTTTAAACTATTTTTTCTGTTGAGAGAGTAAGCCTTTGGGAGGGTTGGAACACAAAATGTATGGCAGGGAAGAGCAGAAGAGTACAGAGCAGATGAAGGCGATGAAAGAAAGCCTCACAAAAATATCTTCTTTTATCCAGAAAAAAGTATGGACATAATACCTGATTAAGGAAATCCTGAATGTTGCCAGAGTTTTATAGAAAGAATGTCCAATTTGTCACAAATGCAGGTTTGTGAATCCTGCTGATTATGTCAATTTATTATGAATGAGTGACTTTACACAGTTTAATTTAGTAGCAGTTTAGAATTTACTTGTAGCAAATTGCAGGATTTGATTGTAATATTTTAAGGGCACTCAGTCATCAGTGATTAACAAAGTGATTAGACAAAATTGATCAAAACAGTGACTTAGGTACAGATTCGAAGATGGCAAGGTTCAATCTATTACTACATGGAAGTGCATAAAGGAAAATTAAATCACACTGAGTTGGAATGATTGACAAAGGGATTGCATATGTAGGGGATAAGGAGGACCCTTCCGTTGAGTCACGAGGTTCAGAATAGACCCCCTTGCTTTCTAAACTCCTTCTCAGAGAGGAGTCTAGGTGCGGCTAGGCCCACTCTTAGTCTCAGACTTGGTCAACGGTTTAATAGGAATAAGGATAAGGCAGCAGTATAAGACTCACTTTGAAATTAAGTCATACATCTACAGACTACTTAAACTGATTCACACATGCATACACATAAAAACATTAATGCATATATAAAAATGATATACCTGTTAAAAATTCCCCTTGAGTTCAGTGAAATACTCATGTCTAATGTCTTGGCATTTCTCAGTGGGCGAGGGTTGAGCCTCGAGGAGTGAAGGGTTTCAGCCCAGGCTCCACTGTCAGTCTTCGGCAATGGATTTCTGGTTGTAGCAAACTTTCAGAGTTTGCTGGCTCTGAGAGGCGTCTCGCTCAGAGGTTGATGCTGGTGCAGCCCGTGGCAGTCCAGGAGAGCTCAAAGAGCCTCACTTAGGACTGCTGTTTATAGGATTGTGAGATGATTGACTTTAATCACCAGTAAATTTTGACCTGAGCCACAGTTTTGATCGGTAGTTGCTGGAATTCCAGCAGCGATGATACCACTCTGTTTCAAGGCTGTCAGGGGTAGCTGGCTGTTCTTGCTCCCCTCGTTAGCCATAATACAAAGATTTTGATAAGGACAGGACCACTCTCTGCTTCAGCCATGTAGGAGTTTCTGGTACAATTAAGGGGCGCTTAACTGACTAACTCGCTACACAAAAGCGGCGGCATGGAATTCCTGAGATCGTAAAGCCGTTGAAGAGAAAGAGGAATGGGGAGGGGGTGGATGCACCACCACACAATTATAATTTATTTTGGTTTTTAGTTTATCTAAATATTGACCATACAGACAATTTAGAATTTCCTAAATGGGTCTCAGAGTAAAATAAAACAAAGCAACTGCTGCAAGACAGAAAGTGCTCCTGCTCTGATGCAATAGGAGATGTATCAAATCTATAGCTCACCTTAAATGGAGGACTTAATAATGCTATAAAACACCATCTTCTGTATAATAATCTAATAGTAATGCTCAAGATCTACTAATCTATTAATCATATAATTCACTAGTATTAATCAGAGTGTCTAACTGTCTTAAGTTATTCATAATATACTTCCCTGCAGTCTGATGCCCACTTTTGGTTTAGCTTTTGAAACTTTAATTTGTTATCTGAAAAGTGATCAGTTGTATCACTTAGATATATCAGCTTAATAAAATATACTACCTGTGACAGACAGTGTCTCAAATAAAAGAAATAGTTGATTCACTAAATAAAATTCTGCCAAGGCCTCTTCAACTATATATGAGTGAATACAGTGTTGTTCAGATATCCATGCCTTACATTTAATTTGTAACACCAAGGGTCATCTTAAACTTCAGTTTCAGAGGGTGTTGTAATTAGTCTTCTATTGATACAACTAGAAGAAAGCCACTGTCATGAGTAAATTTCAAGGCTTGTGATTGCTTTGGGTAACTTTAGTGAAGGTGACTTTCAGAAGCATTTCCATCTTTAATGGAGGTTCTGCAGAGTCTCAGTGCAGGGTGCACAGTTCAAGGAGAAGCAGTGAAATGGATTCATGTTTCTTTTATGAAAGTCATGAGTGTTCCTCTAACTGCCTCTTCTGGAAAGTGTCTTATAACAATCAGCACAAAACACATTATAGGTCATTTCTGTCTACATCATCAGGACAGCAAAATGCATTCTTTATACCTGGGCATATTTATTTTTAAAGTATTTAATTTACAATATTCCTTAATTAAGTTGTTGATATAGCATCCTGTTTAGGTCTTGTTCTTCTTACTTTCTATATGTATTGCATATTAATCAATGTTCATTTGGTTTTGTCCCTTCAGATCTGTTTAAATATAGGTGATTAAGCAATATGCTCAGTTAATTACAATAGAATCAGTCTCTCCTAACTTTAAATTAGGTATTAGTCTAAGCCAGTCACCAAGGGTCTATCTATAATCAAAGAAGAGAAGTAAGAACATGGGAGGGGAAATTCATCTACCAAACTTTCACAGTCATTATTGTGGCATGAACTGCTCTCTGCCAGGTCCTGTGCCTTTGCTTTGACTATGGAAGGAGCCAAAGCAACTGACTTAGAGGGGATGCTAGGCTTTCAGAGGCTGAACTTAAAAGTGCTGAATCCTAGCTTTGCTGTATTTTGTTCTGGACTTATGATTGCCCACTGTCCCCTCAAGAAGTCATGTAAAAATATTGCAGACATTCAGGATCAAAATGTCAAGACACAGTATTTAACTAGCTAACTAAACAAGTATTCATTTAGCAGGTGTTCATGGATAAAGACATTTTGGGTGGATTTGGGGGCACAGGGCTGTTTCACCCGCTTTAACATATCACTCCATTCTCGGAGCATGGACCCTCAGTTTGTGTCAAATATCTTGGGTTTATCTTTTGTTAAAATTTTTTTATAATAAAGGGACTTTGACGGTTTGGGAGATTCAGAGACTCATCATGATTTCAAATGTGGAGCTGTAATGCATATAAAGGAATTTTCTCTGGAGTAGGGTGTACATAGCACATCTGCAAAGCACAAAGAGAAATGCTGATGTATGCCTGGGTGACTCTAATATAAAGTGCAGCAAACTGATTTGCCATAGAAAAGGATATTCAGAACCACAGTAATCCAAGCTTGTCAGCTACATCACTAAGAAAGATGTGGCATGAAATCAAAATGCTCCCTGCCAATGGGGGTTGTGGGAACCCCAGAATATTGTCTAGTTCACAGCCCTGTGCTAGACATTCCCCATGGGACACTGTCAGTGCTCACAATTTCTCATGGGCTAACTTGTCTCCAGCTGAGATTAATAATTTATTTTTCTTTGTCTCTGTTTTTTTAAGTATTAGAGTACTGTTATTATGTTGCTTCTTCTACCACCCTTTCTAAATTAAAATTATAATCCTTTAATATTTGTTCACAAGTCTCTAAACCTCCTATCTGTCTTGTTTCTGTCCTGTAGAATCCTCCTAATTTGTCTTAAAGTGTAGCACACAAAACAGCCCAAAAGTCCTGCAAATGCTGAGTAGAATCCTTGTTCTTTATAACATCTCTTAACTCTGCCAAGAGTCAGATTTGTCTTGTCACTGTGTTACCAGTACTCAGTTTTTGGTCACTGCAGCCCCAGACTACTTTCCTTTAGAAACTCCATCTAGTCAGTTATTTCAAAGCTCATATTTATGTGTTTGCTCTCTTCTTCCAGAAGGTAGCACTTTGCACTTGTCTGTATTAAATTTCATCTCATTGATACCAGATTGCTCCATCAGTCTATCAAGACCATTTAGAATTCCGATCCCATTCTCTGAAGTGCTTGCAAATACTTCCCACCAGCTTGGTGTCTTCAGATTTGATCAGTGTCTTCCTATTCTGTCATCCAAGTCATTAACACAGCAGCAAACAGAAATACATTGACAGCCCATGTTCAGAGTGCCTTTCTAGCTTGACAGTGAATAACTAATCTGAGGGTAGATCTTAATTTTGTTCAGTTTCTCTTCTGTATATTTCCTTTGCTGCTGTATAGAAAATTCCTTACTAAAATTCCTTACTAAAACCTTACTAAAATCAAAAGGAATCTCATTCTTTTTCTCCCCTGTACCTGCCAGGTTAGTTAGCCTATCAAAGAAGGCAAACAAATTGGTCTGACATTCTTTGTTATTGATGTAGCAATGCCAATAACACATCTATAGTGGCTATGTTTTATGAACTTGTTATACCTAAGGAGCCAGGAAACTGTTCTGGTGTTAAATATTTCCAGGGATTAAGTGGGCATATTGGTCTATAATTCCTGAGCTTCTGCTTTTAACTTTTTTTTTTTTAAATGTATTCTAAGCTTTCCTGTGTTTAATTTCTTGGGACCTACTCCACAAGTACTCAAACATAATTGCTAATAGTTTAGAGATTACTTCAACAGTTTCCTTAATGCCTTAGGAAGCATTAGGCTCTGCTGACTTAAATATGTCTAAATTGCCTGAACATTCATTAACATCTTTTCTAGTTTGGCATGCATTTCTCTCCTGATATTAAACTTGCATTATGCATGAAAACCAATCTTTACTTTAAAGACTGAATAAGATATCAAGTACAGGATATCAAACACTTGGACTTGATCAGGCCGTCATAACTCTTCCCCACTCAGTCAGCAGATCTATATTTCCAGCTTATTTCTAATGCATATATAGAACTTTTTATTTGAATTTTATTATTTTTATATCCCCCCCAAAATTGTGTGAGACATAGCTTTTGCTCCTTGTAAGAATCAGATTCCTATTGAACCAGAAGGATTCAGGTAGGTACTCATAGCTTTGTTCTGTGGAAAACACCTTTCTGATTATCACCAATCACTTGAAGGCATTTACACAAATGCAGTTTCTGTGTGGATATATTCTACTTTTTGGGTACTCTGGAAAACGTGTTGGGGAGCTAAGCACTTTTATAAAGCTGTACCAGAATCCCCATTCTTAGATTCCTCTCCACCTTAGATGAAGAAACTTTCAAAATCACTCCTTAGTCAAGTCAGGTTACAATTGAATGCGAATAAAATCTGCTTTTATTGGACCAAATAATACAGAGACTAGGTTTTAGGCTTTTTCCCTGAAGACTTAAAGGTTATATGTGGCTGAAACCTTTCTGTTTTCCCAGCTCTGTCACTTGGCCTAATAAAAGATATTACCTCCTTGGGCAGTCATCTTGTATGCAGCTGACATTCTGTAGATGCTTTTGTTATACAGCCACTCAGGAATTTTTTCACCTGGAGTATTCTCGGTCTTAGATTTTACTCCTCAGGGACAAAATAGTGCTCTGATGGAAAATGCTAGCTGTTATAACTAAGCTTCTTAGAGTCCTTCAGGAGATTCAGAAGGATTTAATCTTTCCTTCCAAAACATTTTTACTGCAAATGTATTCAAAGAATGGTCTTAATGCACTACCTAAATTAAGGACAAATTTATGTCTTCAGAGACACAAATGCCAATTTGGTGGATGAGGAACTCTGTACTTTATTTGATTGGCCAATTAACAACTTCTTGACTGAGTGACTGAGAGTCACCTCCTCTGTTATATGCATTTTTTATTGTAAAACAACCCTATCTGCTGAATCTTATGTTTTATATTAGCAGATATTCTTCACAGAAAAATATGAATGGGATAAATGCGTGTAATAAAACTGAATTCTGACTGAGACTAGACAAAATGGTCGTACTTTGTACACAAATTCTTGACACAATTGTAAACCTTTGAGCTGACTAGCTTCAAAGCCTCTTGCCAAGGGGTATCATAAAATACTGATGTGTGATGGGTGCGGGGAGGACAACAATGCCTTGACTAGTGTGTGTTGCTCACACTTCTGAGCAGTCTTCTGTAGGTCTGCATAACTTTCCATCCATTTTTGATTTAACAAAATAATTCAGCCAAAATGCTGGAAGACTTTTACATACCCATTATGACAGACTTGAAGTTGGTGCCATATCTTTCTTCACCCTACTTAACAGTTCTACCTCCCCCAGTTTCTCTGTGTAAGAATGCCATAACCTAAACAAAAGTAATTTTGGAAAAAGACCACATATGTTACATCAAAATACTAATTTTAAAATATCTTAGTCCTCCTACAGAAGGTCTGTTTTATTTATGCATTTGTCTGTTCCCTAATTCTTTGCATAATTAGTAGAATCCCCTGTAGTGTCAAAACTGAAAAATAAGGAGGTCTGAGCAAATCCTTCATTTTTATACACAAATCAAACCCCAAAATTTCCAACATTCACAGGGAATGGTATAAGTAGTGTTGTAACGGTGAGGTCTAAAGGCATAAGCAGAGAGTCATCAATACGAAAAGGTGCTAATTTTATGAAGCCACTCAGTGTATTTGAAAATTGCAGAGAAGGCTTTGGATTGCCTCGAATCACTCTAAATTCAAGCCACAGTAAGGCAGGATGCAAATAGATACGTTTGAAATGCACAACATTGTTACAAATATTTATAAAGGGAAGGGTTGGCATGCTGGGGGGGGGGTGGGGGGGGAGGGGGGGGGAAGGCATACTTTTTCTACTTTCACAAACATTAAATCAGAAGGACCTTTTCCCACTATGTAATTTATTTGCTGTAAACTATCTTAAAAGTATTCTGGCACTGAACAAGTCCCTGCAAGATGGATTTTGTTGTGTTTCTCTGACCCTATAGCTATCTCTGTGAGACAGCTGAAGAAAGCACTAACTAACTTCATGACCTTTAGCTCTTTTATCATGGCAAGTTGTTCAATCTTTCTTTCCTAACATCTTCAGAGAACATCAGGTTTCTGCTGTGTATGGATTCAAAGATTTTTAAACAGCCTGTTCTACTAATCTACAATTATTTGCAAACTTGTCCCTTCAGCACTTTGGGTTTTTTTGTAAGAACTACTTGGCTATGGGAGGGTTAAAAGCATCCCTATTATCTATACTTATCAGAAAGCCTTGATTTACTTAGTGCTGTACCCAAGCAGACATCTCCATTTTGTGTATGGCAATCATTATTGGATTTAATGGGAAAAATTAGATGTTGAGCATGAAGAACAGAATTAATTTAATGTAAAAGGCTGAGGTCTGGAAAAACTATTTTTAAACACCCTTTTTTGAGGCCTACAATTTTGTAAGTCTTTTATGTTTTTCTCAGATAAAATTATTGGGTTTTGACTTCCATCTGCTACATATTAAATAAAGATTCTTTTTTTGTTATTTCCATCCATCAGTTACAACAAACTGGATGAAGACTTTCAGCTTCTTGTCTTCATGTGCCCCAAACTGGTCATAGCTCTGGCTTGCAGCTAAGACACCTGAAACCCCAGGACAGACTTTCATCCAAGTACCAGGCTTATGCAGTCCACTATAAGATGACAGAATAGTTTTTAGTACTTTTTTGAAAATTTCAAAAATAACTGAACAGTTTTGCAGGATGAATTTGACATGCTTCCATCACTGAAACTAATAAATTCACTTAGAATCATAGAAGAGAATCATTTAGGTTGGAAAAGACCTTTAAGATCATCCAGTCCAACCATTAACCTAACATTACCAAGTCCACCACTAAACCAAATAAGGGTAGAGTAGCAACCCCACGCCTCCTGGCTTGGTGGCTGGATCATTTATAATGAAGTAAAACTAGGAATCATTAAGATTCGAAAGGATCTGTAAGATCATTAGTCCAGCCATCAACCCAACACCACCATGCCCACTAAACCATGTCCCAAAGTGCCACATCTAAACATTTTTTAAACTCTTCCAGGGATGGTGACTCCACCACCTCTCTGGGCAGCCTCTTCCAATGCTAGTTGTAGAGAGCAATAAGGTCTCCCTCAAGCCTTCTCTACTCCAGACTAAACAACCCCAGTTCCCTCAGCTGCTCCTCATAAGGCCTGTGCTCCACACCCTTCACCAGCTTTGTTGCCCTTCTCTGAACACGCTCCAGCACCTCAATGTCCTTCTTGTATTGAGGGGCCCAAAACTGGACACTCTATTCCAGGTGCGGCCTCACTAGTGCTGAGTACAGGGGAACAATCACCTCCCTGCTCCTGCTGGCCACACTATTCCAGATACAAGCCAGGATGCTGTTGGCCTTCTTGGCCACTTGGGCACACTGCTGGCTCATGTTCAGCCAGCTGTCGACCAACACCCCCAGGTCCTTTTCAGTCAGGCAGCTTTCCAGCCACTCTTCCCCAAGCCTGTAGCCTTGCATGGGGTTGTTGTGACCCAAGTGCAGGACCCAGCACTTGGCCTTGTTAAACCTCATACAGTTGGCCTTAGCCCATCGGTCCAGCCTGTCCAGGTCCCTCTGCAGGGCCATCCTACCCTCCAGCAGATCAACACTCCCACCCAGTTTGGTGTCATCTGCAAACTTACTCACTCAATCCCCTCATCCAGATCATTGATAAAGATATTGAACAAGGCTGTCCTCAAAACAGAGCCCTGGGGAACACCGCTTGTGACGGGCACTGCTCGTGACTTGTCTGAACCAAAAATAAATGTAAAAGAACCATCATTTGTTTTAGGTACATAGGACACTGACAGTTCACAGGACATAAGAATTCCAATTTCCATATCATACAGTATGCTTTTTCTCAATTCTTATTTATCTCTCAAGGCTGGTTTTATTTATGCTCTGTGCCAGCATGACTAAAACTGAGCATCTTGTTCCAAGCAAGCTTCTGCAAACAATTTATGTATTGGAGTTATTGGTTTTTTATGATGAAGGTCAGGTGAAACTATGCTATTGATTTGATGGCCATATATCATTAAGAACAAATGGAAGAACTAGTAAAAATTCCTGGTTTGGAAAAAGCTAGTTAAAAAGTTGACATTTTCTATGCAGTATATATATATTACATACAATATTTTGGAAGGGGAAAAAAAAAAAAGTTACGATTGAGCTGGGATCATGAGATGTTGAGGACCTGTAAGGGTGGTATTCACCTGACAAGATATGAGCATCTGCCCTGTGCTAGTTACTTTAGGCTCACTTTACAGTCAGTGCAGAGAATTGGACACTTTTGTCTCATAATTTGTCTCATCCTAAGACAGACATCAAAAATGGTTTGTGTGATCTGTGCTTTAAAAATGACTTTCTCTCTCCAGTGAGGGAGTCAGCAGTGACTGACCCACAGTCATGAACACTTACACTGTAAATGTCTCAGGTTAGGTAAGGTGTAGCCTATTCTATGTATTTAAAGGCAGAAGACAGAGAAACAGCCAAAAGCCAAGAAGAAAAAAACATGAAATATGCTCCTCTGAGAAAATGCAAGCAGTTCTTTGTGCAGGGATTTCTTTGGGGAATAGGGTGGTTTTATGAGGGTTGGGAACTGAGAGAAAAATTGCTATCTCCTATTTAATTTCTATTGTGACCTCAGCTTTGAGCACATTTTTTGTATGTAAGAAAACTGCATCAAAGATATGTGTGATACTCCCCTACAAAAATGAAAAAATAAATAAACCAACAAAACCCCCCAAAAGAACCCTGCCTACAAAACCCTAAATTTGGCTAATGACTTGGGGCAAGAAGGATTTTTTTAGTATTCTCCTCAATCATGTTATGCATGCAGCCAACATTTTGCTTGGCTATTTAACTGTTGCAGCACATTGAGCACCAGTTTTCATTAAGCAGCTTGCAATGACACTTGAGGTTTTTCCTAAGTGATTGTAGTTAATTCAGACTTCATTAGCGAAGATGAGTAGCACAGGTTATCCCTTCTAATATGCATGTTTTAAATTTATCAACACTACATTTCAGCAGCCATGACTCTGCCCATTTATTTTGATTCCTTTACTCCTGCAGAAATTTTTTGGTCATCTTCCATCGTGACTATCTAACATGTATTTGTCCATGTGTTCTCATTTTACTTTGTTTTTCAGAATGTTATTTTTACTGTCTCACAAAAATTGGAGGCATTGCTGCTCTTTTTTCACCAAATTAAATGTTGGTTTTCTTTCCCCTCTTTGTCTTGTGTCTCTTAGCCAGCTGCTATTCTATGATTATATTGTAGTGCTTGTACTAAATATAAACTATAATAGAAATATATACAATAAATACTAATATATCATATTAACATATTAATTATCTTTAATGTATTATATTAATATATAATGTAATAAATATAAATGATAATATAAATATAAAGTATATAAGCTCCTTGTGTTTACTACAGAAACAGCTGCAATAGCCTGAGATGTTACTTCCCTGCCTCACCTATCTGTAACTGCTCTTCCTCCATATTATTGCTGCTATACACAACTCAGCAGAAAAAAACATGTACCTGCACCTCAACCAGCTCACAGCCCAGAGCCATAGCTCATCATCAGATAAGCTTATATGTTGCTGTTCATGTAAATATCTGAGAGACATCATGTTTAGTCTGTTACACTAAAACTGAGTAGGAAGACAGGAGAGACAACTAGGATTTCATCTGTCCAAATCCTTGAGCTTCTTAAAAAAGCTTCAAACTTTTTAACAGTCCAAATAAACTATGTCAAACAGCTAGTTCACAACTGAGAGGAAAACAATTATTAGGCTTTACAGAAAACATTTCTTCAGAGTACTTGAGCTGCGTACAATTTTTCCTTCATAGGTTTTGTGCAAAAGAAATGTTATTCTCTTTGACCTTGTAGAATTACACATCAAATCCTTGGAAGTACAATAAACACCAAGAGTGTATATTCTGTTTTTATTTTATTACCAAAGCCTCAGAATGCTATGAATTGTGTAGCAATATTTCATGATGCCTGTAAAGCACCCTACATCATTCTGTCATTACAGCAATAATTAAGAGTAACTTTAAATATAGATGCATTGTTGTTTTAATAGCATTCTTGTTTTTTCCTTAGCACACACAATTAGCTGATATTCAGCCTTTAGCACAGCTGTTTCTCTGTGATGGAGAAATTTGTTTCATTATTCAGGTATAACATCTTTTTCATTTACAAATATGCATGCAGTGTCCTGTTTCCCTGAACACAGTAAAAACAAACAGGAGCCAGAGATCTTCACATGTATCAGTCCATAAAATTTTCATGTCTTCCTCCTGCATCTAGGTCTGGATTTGGTTTCTTCACTTTGCTCTATTTTGGCCCCAAGAACGAGACAGTTACAAACCAATACTATATTGTATTTCCATGTGCTTTGCTCTAACCTGCTGTCTGGGTTAGTCCTTGGGCTTTTCCTTCAGTGTTTGCAGCTTTTTGTTATTGTCAAATGGTATGTGGCATACCATTGTGTTAATCAGAGTACACATTAATATAAAAAAATAAAAAATAAAAATCCCTGACCAAAAAAGTATGAGTAAAGCATGAGCAGAAGCATAAGGCATAAAAATATAAGGCAACATGAAGAAACAGAGGAGACTAGTGAAACAGTGACAATTAGTGTAATAACTTCATCCATAGCATCCCAGCTGGCTACTCATTAAACAGAGACATCACTACACAGGTTGTTTTTCAGCAGAGATTTAAAGGGGGATAACATCATGCTGCTTTTTATAAAGGACAGCTTGGGAGAACATGTGGAGGTTACTATTAGAATAATGAAACATGTTGGCCATCCAGATGAAGTTTTCAGTAAGGCAGAGGTTCGGTTCGGTGGAATCATGAAATATGGGAAACAAGGGGTTTTTTACAGAAATATTCCAATCAGAAGCAGTAATCTGGGCTTTCAGAGAAAGAACAGCAACTTTCTTCCATTTGTTTTCTTTGGTACTGAAAGAATGAGCCAGATCATGTCAAGATCACCTCAGCATCAAATATGTGGATGTCTGATGTCCCAATATCACATGCTATGCTGGAGACCCTAAGGGAACACTGAAAATGAGAAGCTTGCATTTCTTCTCATGGCTTGTGGGCAAGCTCAGAAAGAGGGGTGTTTTAGTGTTTGCACCCATTTAGTGTATCTGTGAGACATTAAGCAGAGCATAGTTCTAACCAGTCTGTGATTATTCTAATTGACAGTCCAAAAATAGACTCATAAATCCATATCGACACACTTGAGCAACGAACCAAGTTTAGCAGAACTCAACAACCGGATTCAAAGTGCAGGACAGTGTGACACCAAACTTTAGACGTCCTTTCTCTGAAAATCATTGTCAACAACTTTGAAGTGGTACAGCACAAAATACATTGCTAAAAAAAAAACCAAAACCAAAATCTGCTATGATGCTACCGTTAGTATCTGTCAGTGATTTATATAGCAATACTTTAGATTATAAGTAAAAATACTTCTCTTACTCTTGTCCTCAGTCTAAGAATTAAAATGCTGTGTTTGTTTTTCCTTTCGCCTCCCTACTCAAAGGTATTAGACCTCCTGCTCTTCACAGTGAGTCCTTAGGACCACCTGTGCCATTTACTCCCTGCTGTGGATTTGCGGTCAGCAGTAAGATTCTGTTACAATCAGGATTAGAGCCCAGGTGTCCTGCTGCTTGCAGACTTAACAGGGCAGGCAACACGGACTGTTTTACCATTAATTCCTTAGCTAAAGATCTGCACACAAGGAAATAGCATGCAGCATGCCTGAGGTGTAATTTTGGGGAAATCTATTTGCACCATCTTTCAGGGGTCAGGATAGAAGGCATTGTCCTCAGTTTCTTTCTACAGTGGTGTAGTGGAGGGTCTCTCCCTTCCCCCAGCCTTTAGCATTTATACCTGCATTAAAAAGTATTACGTATTCTTTTTAAAGCCCTGAACAAAGGTGAGGGACAGAGGCATATAAAGAGATCAATTTTGCATTACCTACTGTTTCGCTGCATGAGGGTTTTATAACATAAGTCATTTATTTGATTGCTAGGTATGCTTAAAGTGGTTGGCCAGAAAGCTTTGAACTTCACTGAAGTACAAAAAGCAAGCTGTTCATTTAATCAGCACATTTAATTCATCCTGCTTTGCATGCTGTGCCACACTGTCTTCTTTCCATATAAGGATTCTGTGGTATCTTCCTGCAGCACTCCTGCCTCTCTTCTGAAAGCAGCCAAAGATGGCTTTGTGCATATTGCTTATATATGCTATAGGCCCAATTCCTTTTTGGTGTGCAATGTAGCAGCTACCTTCTTCTCATATATCTCTTCTCTTCAGGTGAGTTGTTTATATTCAAGGGGTTTTTTTCACACTGACGGAGAGCATGTTCTTAATTTATCTTGCTTTTAAATATTTATTTTTGCTCTGCGTGACTAAGTGGGAAGTGAATCAGCAAACTGAGTTTTGGTTATATTAAGGATTTATATCATTTATAGGTGTCTCTGCCTTTAGACATTTCTTTTTATTTAATACTGGTTATTAATCAGATTCTCTTTAAGCAGCCATTGTTTAGAATGCAATGAGGGTTTTCTAATGCTATGCAAAAATTTTAAAATAACCTTCAAGGCAAAATTGAGGAGGGGGAGGAAAGATTTTCTAATTTAGAAATCATATTATATTAACAAAAATATAGCATATTTGCTCTGGGATTTAGTAAGATTAGGGCTATTTGTTTTTTCTCTCAGACTAGCTCATTCATGCATGACATAAATATGTAACATGCAATTTACAACAAAATAATAGGACCTTTTTGTGTCACTTTCAGTGGTCTCTATTTTTTATTGGATTTAACTTCTTATTCTAAATTGTTTGACAGTGTGGCACTTTAGCCTTCAAAGATTATCTGCCAAAAATGCAAGAAAAGGTACTTGATTATCCCTTAGCATCTGTTCATGCAAACCCCACTTTACTTAACTGAATGGGTTTCAGATAACTTCTAATTTCTTTCTCAGCCACACCCTCTCTTCCATTCTAAGTCCTTTCCCTACCAGACGACCAGAGGGTAGAAGTTAAAATTTGTTTATGAAATGATTGATCTATTCAGCACTGCTGTGACAAATGGGAAAAGAGAATATAGATTTAAACCTTGTCCAAATTCTCTACTTCTGTGTGGAATACTGAAGCTATCGATGCTCACCTGGAGGTCATGGGATTCCCATGGGAAGCACTAGGTCCATGGGACAAGCCCTGTTCCTCTGCAAGCTCTTTGCATGTTCCCCAGAGGCTCTGTGGCCCTCAAGAAAAGAAAGCAGTTCAGTTGCATTGCAGTTCATTCTGCTTCCCCTCCCAAACCTCCCACATCTGTGCTTCAAGTTGGCCTTGGATTGCATAAATTCCTTTTTATGGACTGTCTATCTGAGAGGTAGTTATCGTTTGTGTCTTTTAACACTCACCTTGATGAGATGGAACCACCTGCTTGAAATGTCTTCTTTTTTTCTGTTAATAGAGTACCACTGACCTCCTCTTTACCACTTGATGGGTCCCACTGGCAATTCCCCAGTCTGCAAGTCCACAATCCACAGTACAGAAGCCTACTTACAGAGGACATCTCATGTCTGTGAGCAGAGCTACCAATAAAGTCCTCGTGTTAGATAACAATCTGGAGATGACCTTTTAGCTGTCTTGGGCAAATCTTGAAAAGAAGGATCAATACTCAGACCACAGTAAAATTTGGTGGAGCTAGGAACTAACCACTTAAATTCCTTATGTGACTCTGACCTGCAGCCCCCATACCTATAGGGTGAAATGAGCTCAGAGCAGCACACATTGCTAAGAAGACAATGAGGGCTAGCTAAAGTTTCTGAGGTGTAAAGGTTTTATACCCAGCAATTTCTTGCTGTAGTCCCACCAGATGCTGACAAAGGCATGTACAAATGAAGCCATGTTTGCTGTAACCTCCCATTCAGCTGTGAACAAGAGACCTCACTTTCAAATGTTACTGTGCAGAATTTAGCTTCACTGAAATCCAGGAATTTTCCTAGATGAAGATAATCATGGCCTCCCTTTGTTATGGGACCTGGTGGTTAATACCATCAGGCTTTTCAGATACATTACTCCTCCCTTTCACTCTTTCTTAGCTCTGCCAATCGGCGTAGGAAAACACGTGGTTATCACCCAAATACACTCAGTCCAATGTGGCGCCATTCACAGACAAATGGTGGCTGATGAGGAATTCTCATCCCCATAGACTTTCTAACAGGTCTTTCTGAGTTACATCCAGCAGCGGTGAGACTGTTAGTAGCACTTGGGCTTCTAGTTCCCGTCATATACAAGCAGTAGCATTGCTTTTGCCTTCTGTTGTCAGGAGTTTTAACAACCAAAATGATTGAAGATTTACCTTTTTGAGAAAATTAGGAATACTGAGATTCTGCATAGCAGATTGAAGCTTCAGAAACAGGGAGTAGAGTCACTGCATCTTGAGTAGTGGTCACAGACTTGATATAGGTGAACTAAACTCAAGGAAGAAATGAGGTTTGTTAACCTCACTATCTTCTGTTTCTTTTTCTTTTCTTCCCCCCGCCCCCAATCTGTTTTGTGGCAGTTGGGTTAGTTCTTGGGTTTGCAAAAAAAAGACAGAGAGTTTGCCTTCTCTTTTAATACATGTGATTACATTTGAGTGTGTTTAGTGCTTATTTTACAGCTCATTCTGGAGATAAATAGTTAAATGGTTCATATGGAGCTAACTGCTGCAGCATTTAGGATTCTCACAAGGAATTCTTACTGATTGTAGGTGATCCACAGAATCCCAATTTTCATAATTAAGAGTCCCTACCAGCACCTGGTCTGCAGGAAATACAATTCCCTATGCCCACTTTCCTTCTATCTCCTGGCTGGGGTTTCTATACATCTCTAATGATGAAGAAAAGGCAAAGCTGGGCCTGCAATTTCATCCAGGGTCAGGGTGATATCCATAGGTTTTCCTCATGACAGAGGACCATTACATTGGCGTTTCTCTTCTGCTCAGCCTAGTAAATGTGCCCAGACTTCATCAGAATTCTTCATGTCCACCCATCAGGGTTTTTTTTTCCACTTGCCCTGGGGATTCTTGGTTTAGACTGAAATCTTATGAAGGAATATGAGGAGAAGAATACTCTGTCCACAGCAGAGATGAAAGAGGAGAGGCCCTTTGCTCCTTCTGAGAGAGAGATCAGGTGGTGGAGACTGTAAATGAAAGGGGGAAAGGAAGCTGGATGGCACGAGATAGTACCATCTTGCCCCAGACTCTAACCCTTCTGCAGTTCTGCAATACACACACAGGTGTACTCATCTGTCCTTGTAGTCTGCCAAAGGCCAAGTCCTGTGTTTTTCCTTCTGCAGTTACAGGTGGTGAACATGCTTTAGGGGATCAGCCTTGGCTAGAAATGTTTCATAACAACAAAGCTTATATACTTTGTTAGCTAACCTACCTCCTGAGTGTAGAAATCTTTCTCTGATACAAGTCTGCTTGGATGTTTGCTAGCTTGTATCTGTAAAGTAGAGGTGTATGGGGAATCTTCACCTGATACTGTTACTCTGTAGACAAATGTCATAATCTATTAGTGAGTTCTGTAACCCTGGAGACCTTGACAACATTCAAAGCTGTGGGTGAAACTCCTCAGAATAAATTTAGCTGATAAATTGCAGACATCCATATCCAAATTAAACACATGAGGATCCCTTCCAGTCAACGGCAAGAAACAGACACATTTCGCTCATTACTCATCTCATGCTAAAGTAGTTGTCTAGAATAGACCTGATGAATTGCACCCAAAAAGACCTCTGCCAGCCCATCTGTGTTAGAGCTGTGAAGAGTTATGACTCTTAACCTGTCTAGCTCTGCCAAGAGAAATATGAAATAGGGATGTGGTTATACCAGCAAAAGTTTTACAGCTTTATTTTGATTTGCTCTAGGATCAAAGTTGGCAGGGCACGATAGTTCATTACATTCCAGGGCAAGATAGAGTTTTGTTGATACAGTTACGTCCACACTGGAAACACTTTCTGGTAAAGCACAGTCATTTCCTCTACTCCATACCTTATAAAGACCTGCTGTCCAACTCATTCATTCACACTTACTTGTTTGCAGTTGTACGCTTTCATTTCTGGAACAGTGCATAGGAAATGTTTTATTCTCTTGATTTTCCAGTACCTTACTTCACTCTACCACTCTGGGGATACAAAACAATTTCACTGATGAACTTTTGATTTTGTGATGCTTGCCCTTATAAGCTTTCCATCCAAAGATTACTGTCTACCCAAGCACCTGTTTAATTCACACAGTTATGTTCTCTGAGAGGGGTCTCTACCCACTGAAGTCAGTGACAAAGTGTCCCTAAGACAATATTAAACACTTCTTTTTTATTACCAGAGAGAAGCTGTAACCTTAAAATTGTGTTAGCTAACATGTTTTAAACAGTATGCTTTAAAGTGCTTACAGGCAGAGTGACATAAACTTTAATTTACAAAAGTTCAACATGAGCCCTAGGAGAGGCTAGGCTGTATCATATTGAAATGCAACTGTGTTCAGTTTTCAAAAGTGTTAGAAAGTTTTAAATCTAATCTTCAAATTTTTTACTAAAAAGTTGTATTCAAGCCTCTGTGTGTTGCTGACAGCTTCCATCATACTCAGGATTTCCTTTTAAATCTGGCTTCTGGGGTCAGGGACAAGCACTATACTTTTGTTTTAAGAATTGTGATGGACAACAAAACTTAAATATGTAATAGCTAGGGCTTGAGAGGCAAGTATGTATATATACACACACATATGTATGTATAAACACAGTCTTTTGATTTGTGAAGCAGGTAGCAGCACAACTGATATTCTGAATGAATACACAACTCTCATTTTTTTACAACTTCTTTTCTTGCTTTATTTTTAATCCTAGAAATAAAATGTAAAGTCTAATGCCTCCTGTCATCTTCTGTGAGTCAGCAGAAATAAATCTGCAGTTTACTTGCTTGCAGTGTGAGTCAGCAAGACAATCCTGCCACCCTGTGCCAGGCAGGATGTAGACAGTGAAATGGTTTTTACTGTTGTCTTTGGCTCCTGGCAGCCCTCACAAAATGAATTTTGATCAGCAGTATCCCAAAAGCAAAAGTGTGACCAGACTAATTCAAAACTTACCTTCAGGGCCTCAAAGAAAAAAAAAAAAAAGGTACAATCATATAACTCATACTCATCTGATTAACTAATATCAGTTAACAGTGAGATTAAGGTAGCTGCCATTTTG
Source organism: Pelecanus crispus (assembly GCF_030463565.1). NCBI lineage: Eukaryota > Metazoa > Chordata > Aves > Pelecaniformes > Pelecanidae > Pelecanus > Pelecanus crispus. The sequence continues at coordinate 22,132,065 of NC_134676.1, forward strand.
CCAGTCCAGTTTCAGGTATCTGTGAAAAAAGGCAGAAGCTCGAGTGTTCAGATGAAAACTAGGCCACACATATTCTGACTCAAAATTTGAGACCTCAAGTCTCTTGTGCTTGCAAGTGTACAGCCACATAGGGAAATTACTTCTAAAGAGGTACTGGTGCAAGGACACAATGGTGGAATCACATTTTTATGTCTAGGGTTCAAGTATAGCTCTGAATGTTTCTTTTGCTGTGCTTCCAGAAGATAACAAGATAAGTAACTTTAAAGACAAAACACTGATAGGATTTATCCCAGTTCTGGTATAAAATGTACTGTTACAGAAGTAACTTATCCATGACATTTTAGTAAAACAATGCTGTCTATCTTATCATGTGAGTCATTTTACTTCTTGTTGATAGCCCTGACACATGGCTTGCAATCTGGGTGAATGCTTAACAAGGATAGTCCATGATAATTTATCACAGGTGGCTTCAATGACCTCGTAAGCTTTTTCAGTAATTAAAATTAGGTCTGATTGGTTTAACCACTTCATTAAAACATGAACACAGGCATTTCAGAACACAATTTATGTGCATATAAGATCGATTTATGAAAAAGTTTGTGCAAAATACCAAATGAGAAAAATAACCCAAAATGATCTAACAAGATCAGATATAAGAGAAGCAATAGCAGAATTTATTTAAACTTGAAAAATGAAAGCTAAAACAATAGAAGAAATAAAATCCAAACCAGTGAATTTGAGAAGCAAGAGAAACTTGGAAGGCATTCCTGGTGAAACAGGCAGAAAGTGATTAATAGCCACAAATATGCAATGAATTTCATAGTGAGATATAACAGTAAAAAGTCAGGATCAATCCAGAATTCCAGAGAATTGTTTAATGAGAAGTTCCCTAAAATAGGGATGCCTTGTTGTCAGACACTTGCTATATATATTGCAAATATGAGTCTGGGTTTGCTATTTAAAAGACAAAAAGAAAAAGTGAATAACTTTGTGTGACCCAGCTAATTGTAGCTACAGGACCATCAGTGTTGTTACGAACCAAAAGAACGTGACTGTGCCTGTAAAAACTTTTCTACTTCCAAAATGTCATTTTTGTGCAGGTGCTCTTTGGGACTGAATGTGAGAAGCTAATTGATAACCGCAGAAGTGCAAGAGAGGCTCTTCAGCGGAGTAGTGCAGTCCAGGGTTAAGGGACCATTGCTGGTGCAGTGAAGAGGGAAGTATTAGATATGAGCATATAGGACCAAAAGGACTTGCTCAGCATCAGTATTGCTTGCTTAACCATCCTTTTTTTTTTTTTTCAATTATCAAAAGCACATCACTGAGAAAGAAAAACAGCAAATGTGAGGACACATAAATATGTTTCCTGATATATATATATATATGAATACAAAATGGCAAGCAAAAAATATATTTTAAGTGACAGCAAATTGCTCATTTACTTAAAAGTATAACATACTCAAACAGATGCTGTAGTTGCTTTAGTAAATTACTTCACTACTCCCCTATTTCACAGCTATGTTTTTCAAATACAAGAGTTAGGATCAGCTGTATTGATTAGGGTCATTACTCAGAGTTCCAGTGACAGTCTGTGCAATCAACATAAATTGGTGATTAACAGGATCATTTATTTAGAAGCGTCTGGAACATGAAACCATGGGGATAGTCAAAAGATGTGCAAGTGCAGACTGTATTTTGCTTTTTATTGTTTCCATGAATATTATTTTCCTGTAAATACTTTTTCTGATCTCCTTTCAAACCCTAATTTTTGATGATTGTGTGCACGGTGCACATGTAGTAGTAGCTTTGAAGGAAGATAATTTAATGGTGGGTTTCTCAGTGGGGAGAAAATTAAAATGTAAAGCCTTTTGTCTGTGTGGTGAGTTGCTAAATCACTTCCCACAGTATGGCACAGCTTGTGGCATTATACATGACATAAAAACTCTTCATTAACATGTGTCGTTACTGTGTCCCACTGTAAAAAAATGTGTTCTATTAGTTTGTCTGCTTATAAGTAAACCTTGTTGTAAGAGAGGATTTTGTACTCCTGTGAATAAGAATTAAATATTGAAATGTATTTCATATTGTTTTATCATGACATAAAATGCAAGGTTGGAAGATCTCTCTGCCCTTAATGTCTAACACGGTATTTGTTATCTCTTCTCCACTGTCTGTGTAAACATCTGTTCAACTTTTCTAAACAAAAAGCCTGGAAAAGAAGTATATACTACACATCAGAAAAGGAAAGAAATACAGTTGACTTTGACAGGGAATTTACTCTCCTTTATCAATTTTGCACACCTTCAGCCAAAGTCCACCTTACCTAGGAGTAGGTCAGGAGCTTCCATACGAGTGCTCTGTCATTTGCCTCCATGACAAAAAAGCCTCCAGGGTGTGCAATGTCAGGGTGACTACTGTGTGTCGGGACCTTACTCTGCCTAAGGCTGTTCTTAGACTTACTGCCAGCTGTTTAAGTGCCAGCTGCAGTGTGCTGGCTGTGCAGGTACAGGAAAACACCTCAGCTGGTGGGCTTTTCTTCTAAAGAGGTGGACATCAGAGCTCAGACACAGGAGGTACTGGGGTGCAGGGATACAGAGTACAGTACTAACTTAGAGCATGGTCTTTTTTTTTTTTTACTTTTTTTTTACATGTAGTAAGTGCATAATTGGGCTCCTGCTACACTGGTATTAGAAAGTAGTTTCGAGGTGTATTTGACAGCTGGGAAGAAAGCAGGATGCAGAGATTGTGCCAAAGACGCAAAAAATTAAGGACATCTGCAACCTGATTAATACAAATTAAGTATGCCCTGCAGGCTTCTGGTCCTTCATTGTAACCCCAAGTAAAGGGACATATGTAAGAATTACAGTTTGAATATGAATGTCTTTTGCCCACAATATATTCATTTGTATGTACCATTATCCAATGGATTTGCATTTTAGTGTCAGAAAATAATCTTCTGACAACAACAGACACTTGGTACTCTTATTTGAAACAACACTGCACAGAAAAGGTACCAAAGCTAATTCATGGACTATTAAGAAAATTATTCATATATTACATTAAAAATGGAATGTAATTCAATAAAGTACTCAGCAGAGGAAGGCACTTCCATGTGCAACATAAGAACAGGTAGAAATGGTTGATTAGAAAAAAGAAAATTCTGATTGATTAATCTCTGTGATGCCTACCTCCCATCTTAGGTACCATACAGAATTATGTAGTTATCAAGGCCATGTCAGTTCTTATTGCCTTGTGTTAAATGCAGACCCAGAGTGGACATTATTGAGCAAGCATGTACTTCCTCATTACAATTATGGTAATGGATTATCACTAAGATACTTACATAATAATAAATGTCATAAATACACAGACAGTGTCAGCTCTAGCATCTCTAGCTGTTTTCTCCTTTTTTTTTTTTAACTAACGTGTTTGCAAAATGACATGTCATATTTCCTTGCAAAATGTTATAAAAATGTATGCATTAAGGATTAGCTCAGTTTTACCCTTCAAAACAGCTGGATTCATTGTGATTCTCTTTATAACCTGTCAATACTGAAATGTGGCATGTGGTTTTCTAAAATGAAGTTATGGCCTCAGAAACTAGTACTGGAGTCTTCTGTTATGGTGGCTTTTGTGTTTGTTCACTGGCAAAACTAAATTTAGTTTCCTTAAAGTAGATGCAATTCCTACCAGTACAATGAAAACCTGTGATGCTCTGGGTAATGTGCATTTTGACTAGCCTTCTGGCTGAAAATGAGCCAGAAATTTGTTAGTGTCACACCTGCCATGCAGCTTCTGCATCATCAATTTATCTTGCTCCAAAGGAAGGTTAAACGTGTAGCCTTTCATTGCATGGTGTGCACTCTTTGGCTCTGCACAAGGAAGATAAAGTTTGTCAGAAGCAGTGGTGAGTCACTGGTATTCTTCTGGTTCCTTCAATATCAGCTTATTTCACAATTATAAGGCATTTTTCAGTTCATTTGCCCTTCAATCCAGACAGAAAACATAATATTGTATAAAAAACAACTGACACATCAAATACAGTGAGTCCTGGCCAATATTCATATATCCTGGTCTGTTGCAAGAGTAAAGGGGTTGGTATATCCCATTTTTGCTATTACAACCACTTCTCCCCAGATCCTTTTCCCTTGCTGCTTTATGATAGTGATGGAAGAAATTTATTTTGTTATTTTTTTCCCCTTTTTTGCCCCCCTCCATCCATGTTCAATACTCCTGTGTTGCTTAGATGTCTTAGCCTATTCTCTGTCACATGTTAATAAGCACTTGCAGTCAGCAGGTGCTGGTACCTTCACTGAAAAAAAGCATCACAAATTCAGTATACATCATCTATTCTGAATAGAAGTGGAGATGCTAGGCCTTATGAGGAGCGGCTGAGGGAACTGGGGTTGTTTAGCCTAGAGAAGAGGAGGCTGAGGGGAGACCTTATCGCTCTCTACAACTACCTGAAAGGAGGTTGTGGTGAGCTGGGTGTTGGTCTCTTCTCCCATGTAGTTAGTGATAGGATGAGAGGAAATGGGCTCAAGCTGCGCCAGGGGAGGTTTAGATTGGATATTAGGAAAAATTTCTTCACAGAAAGGGTAGTCAAGCATTGGAAGAGGCTGCCCAGAGAGGTGGTGGAGTCACCATCCCTGGAAGTGTTCAAAAAGCGGGTAGATGTGGCACTCTGGGACATGGTTTAGTCTAGTCTACCCTTGATTGGTTTAGTGTGGACTTGGTAGTGTAGGTTAATGGTTGGACTGGGTGATCTTAAAGGTCTTTTCCAACCTAAACGATTCTATGATTCTATGATTCTGTTCTATCCACTAGTTTTAAATCCTTGATAAGAAGGATCGAGGTGCAATTTCCCCATTCCTGTCACAGGTTCATCTATCTCAGCTTTTTATTTTGATAATTATTTCCTTTATTAATTGTTTTTCTTGGTTTTCATTAATTGCTTCAATAATCATGAATGCAAGAGGTAAAAGAATTTGTGTTAGCCGTAATCATTTAGCTTTTATGGCCCTCACTTGGACCATGCCAGAATGATGAAATGAGTAGCAATAGTTTGAGTTTAAAAGTTGCAAATATCCAAATATCTGTTTCTCAAAGCTAGTTCTGTTTCTTGGGGCTGCATATGCCCCCAGCTGCTTATCAGTTCAGCTAAAATCTGGCAAATGTTAGGATCTTCTTTTTATTATTACTGATGTCATTACTAATTATTTGTAGTATATTCTTACGACACCAGTAGCCATGGCCACAAAAAGTCTGGTATTCAAGTACTGCAGAACTCTTCTGTCTTGTTTTTGTTCAGAGTGCTTCAAATTTTTAACCTTGGCACTGTCTTCAAAATCCCAACCAGAAAGTTGAAGTGGGGTTTTTTGTTGGTAGGTTTATACATTTTTGGATGGCTCGTCTCCCACTAACAGTGCATTATTTACTGGAGAGCAGATGGAAAGCCTGAGGCTACCTCTCTCCCTGCCCTTCCTGCGGCAGGGTCTGAGTGCCAAGTGCAGAGCAGCTGGTACAGAGCCAGCTTCCAAATGGCCATCAAGATTGAGCATTGCAATCATTTAACGTGCTGTAGAGACTAATCCTATGTAGGCCACATCTCTATCATATGCCCAAGATGAGTGGGAGGAGATGGGAAAATTCCAAGATACAGGGACATTCCCAAGACACATAACCTATCAGGATTGCTGAGAATAATAAGTGTTTAGGAGACATAAACGACATCATGGGGAAAGGAAAGGAGCATATGGTACACACTGAAGTATAGAAGACCCTTGGTAGTATGAGGAAGACCTCAGATTCACCCTGTGGAAAAGATGGCTTGAATGGGGAGAGTACCAGAGCTCCTCACAGACAAGGAGGGTGGGAAAGGGCTCCTGACATGATCTCATCCCCTGAAAAGATGGGAATGGCAGATCTTCTCCTTATCATCCCACTCTGTCAGGGGTTGGAAAGGGCTGTGCCATACCTTGCCACATCATAGGATGGGGACTGGGGGAAGAGGGGAAAGATACCCTCCATCTGCCTTACAGAAGGAAAATCATGTCTCCTGAAAATGCCGGAAAACAAGCCTTCCTGCTCAGAGGTAGCCAGGCATTTGGCACGCTCACTTGCAAACAAAGGGACGAAGTTCAGCTGGGGGCACTGAATGCTTTTGGACACACTTCCAAATTCATAGCTGCTTCTCTGACACTCCCCCTCACCAAGTACTAAAATAAACTAAGAAAGTTTTAGAATAACCCACACTCCACCCCAGATCCCATCACTGCAACCCCTGATAGTTTAGCTAATGGGCTTTGGAGGTACCATGCTATAGACAGAGATGGGAGAATTTTAAGGATCAATCAGTGAACTCAACAGTAACTTCAAAAAATAAAATGGTTTTGGTAATTTTTTTTTTTAATTTAGTTTTGGGTTGTGGTTTTTTTGCTTTGTTTTTTTATTTGTTTTCCTGGCAAGATGTTGCACTCCAGTTAATTGCATACTCCTTTCTGAAACCAGAACATCAGAAGTACAACATGTTCCCTGAACTTGCTGGAATAAACATTATACATGGGCCCCTCTGGAGCATTTTCATTAGGGTGCTTCTCTGCTGTCAGTGCATATGACTTTCTACATAATCCATCTCAAAAATCCATAGAAACCAGCTCCTCTGGGCATGGCAGGCATCCTTGGAGTGCTCTGGGTCCAAACAGTGGTGCGCAGATTGCGGCTATCTCTAAAAGTTCATATTTCTGATATCTTTACTATATGGGCATAGCTTTATCAAATATATTTTTTTCCTATCCTTGCTGTATGTGGGTCAAAATATACTAGAGACTATTCCAGGTTAGATTAATGTTTGTTCTGGACATATAGGAATTAGTAAAAAGTGATCCTCTGGAGATATATTGAAAGCAAACCCTAAGGTATGCCAATCAGTGGCTGCAACCTGAAACATGTCGAGTACAACAGGTGGCAGGTTTGGCTTCTGTAGCATTTTCTCCAGGGTACAATGCAGTGTTACCCAGGCGTAGCCAAGTCTGAACTCTTAGGGGAAAATATATCACGCTGGATCTGACAACTTGAGAGAGACGAGACTGCTGCGGCTCCATGCCCCAAGTCCAACCAGTAGTGAGGCTGAAGATGTATTCCCAGCAGGTATGTGCACACAACACACACATGTACAACACATATATATGCATATAGACATGGCCAGCCATGCAGATCACAGACAGACACACAAACATAAACAGCACCAACAGCCTCATCCTGCTCCCCTCCCTGGCAGAGCAGCATGGAGGTCCGCTAGTGAGAATATACATCTGTGTAGGCATATATACACCTTGGGTCCCTCCATCAGCTGGGCTCATACACACAGTCTGCCCAGCAGCTGCCCCTGGATCCCAGTGTCACCAGTTGCTGGCACCTGGACGTACAAGTCTCCAATGTTGACCTGTGGTGACAGGTTTCACAGCTGGACAGTAGGGCTGAGGCCCTCATGGTACAGCCCTGAGAGGGGCCTGGATATGGTCTCCCATATTCTGAGTCCTTAATTTGGGTTGTCACCTGCCTTTGTACCCCTGTGCTCCTCCGGGCCTGTAGACAAGGGCCTTTGACAGGCTGCAATAGGCCTGGAAGCAGCCAGGGCCAGGATATTACTTGGGCTCTCCCACCTGCCATCGCCTTTCTGTGCTCCTTTGTGGATGTGCAGATGAGCTTTTATCACATAATTTAATGGGAACAAGCTAGTTTGCACAACAGTAACATCACAGCAGTGCTCACATATTGCTCTGTGCTAGCTACCTTGGCTTCCAGCAGCTCAGCTACCTCAGCTTCCAGCATCTCAGCTACCTCAGCTTCCAGCATCTCAGCTACCTCATCCAGCTGGGGCTGCATATTTCTGAACCCCACTCCATCATACTGTGCAATACTCCTTGTAAGCTGCCCACATGAGCACACACAGATACCCCACCATTGTTGCCTGGACAATTATTTGAAGCTCTTGCATGTTCAGAGGTGCAGGGTCACGCAGCTGCACAAAGATTAGTCTCCTGCTTTTTTGAAGGTTCTGTTCTTTCATGGTCGGTTTCAGTCTTCCTGCCAGAACCAAGTTCTTTATTAAACTGATTCTTTTATAGACCTCAAGCAGAGACTTATCTGAGAGTAGATGTAGCCCTTTAAGCTTATACCTGATTTTTTCCCAAAAGATAATGTGCTGCAACATAGACCTTTTAACTCTGCTTCCTCTCTGTCATGAAGGTGCATTTCACCATGCTTGATTATAACCAGAACAGATACTGAATTTTTTTGGCAGACTTGGAGGGGGGTAGTGCATGATAGTAGTGTCTTTGGTCTTCATAATGGTGTTTTCACCATTTTAAGCATTGTAATATTCACTTTGAAACCTGTGTGCTCATGAGAGATGAGGTAACAGTGGATAGCTTTGCCTAGGCAACACTGCGTTTATTATCTCCTTCAGTAAATTACAGTGTCAGAAGTGGCAGTAATACAAAATCTCATTATACTCCATTGAACTAAAAAGCAATATTTTCAGAAGAATATTTTGTGAACTAACAAGTATTACAAGGCATTTCCTAGGAGCAGAACTAGGTAGCACGGTAATACTGAAGCAGTGTGCATATGGACATATGCCAGTGTGACTGTTTAACTTCGACTTTTCTTTAGGGTTCATTTCAAACAAAGTAGGATTTTTGTGTTCAAAACCAAAACTGTGTTTTGAACATTTTTTTTACATAGTATTTCATTCCATGAAACAAAGGAAAAAAGTCTCTGTATTATCTTTGACAGTCTTCTGTCATAATAGTCCAAAAGTCTGGAGATTTATTGATGTAACAACTTTATAGTACTTTGAACCACTAGTGGAAAATACATCACTGTTTTAAGATGAGCAAACAGCATTACTTTAGTTAGCATTCAGCAAGTGCTCTTTTCTGACAAGGAATATGGCAGAATTGCAGTACAGGGAGAACAAGTCTTGCGCTGATCGTTGAAAGTAATGGATCATTGAACTCCTACATTAATCTGCCCCTCTGGTGTCTATACATTATAAAAATTCAAGCATGTTGCAGATTGCCTGCCTACCATACAACTAGAATGTGAAAGATTTACAGGGTAAATACTATTGACATACACCAGGTCACTGAGATTGAACAAGAATCACTGTATTCAGCTTACTGCAAACATCAGCTTTGCCTTTTCATGTGTTCAGTCTTCCTGAGGCTAAACTTCTTTACAAGGACAATGGTTTGTAATCAGAAGCCTCAGTCATTTGAAAGGTCATGTATGCAAGGAACAGCAAAATCTCTTTTTTAAATGACGTGTGTGTTGGCTTTTGTGGAGAATTGTGGGAATCAAAATCTACAGAAGCCATTAGTGGAAATGTATGTCTAAAAGAAAACATAACAGTGATAAGCCTATTACATTCTTTGAATCCAAGCTCCTTCTGATGTGGGGTTGGGTGGGGATACATGTGACTGATTTTCACAGTCAGTTGTATTTTTGCATTACAGAGTCTTTTGCGAAACATAAGCCTTTGGAATTTTTATCAAGGACAAGATCTCTTCTCTTGTTCCTTAAAAAATTCTTTATAACTAGAAGATGAGACATAAGCAAACCAGATAAAAGAGTTTAAGAATAAAATAAGTTGCCTTGGTAGTAAGAAGCATTTGAATGCACAGGTTCATAGTTCATAGAATGGAAAATCACACCTGGCTGCAGTAAAATGAAGGGGGTTACATTCTTAAGCAAAGAAACTCATGTAAGGCTCTGGAGCAATCTCTTTACACTGGTGTGATGATATTTCTCCAGGTTGTATTTCTTCATTCATATATTTCTTACCTTTGCAGAATATGCAAGTAATTTTTACTGTATATTTTGCTTTTGAAACATCTTCAATTTCCTGTGACGTAAGGGGAATAAATTGACCCCTAACTCATAACTGTTCAAAGCTAAGCTCTTTTAGAGACCTTAATGGACTAACGTCCTCTGACATTTGAGCTGCTAGTATTTGCAAAGTTGCTATGGTGACAAATGTAGTTCTGGTTTAAAAAAAAAAAAAAAAAAAATCTATTTTGCTTAACCACAAATTCCAGAAGAACTCAGCATGATTCCAAAAGAACATTTCTGCCAAAATGCATGCACAATGCCCTTTTTTCTGAGCAATTGTATCCTTAGTAAAACGTAGTACAGGGAAGTCTGACCTCTGCTTTGGTCACAGTACCTTATGATCGCTTACTCAAATTACTGTAAAACAGATTTAAAATAGTACAGTGTCCATTTCTTGAAGGAAAGATCAGGGCAGACCCAAGGAAACAATCTGTAGCACAAAATGCCTGGGGCTTGCTTCAGCTTCTTTTTGGTCATTCTGATGAAGGAAAACAATCCTAAAGGCACTGTGATCTTTCCCCTTAAATTCCTCTGCCCAGCACTGCAATCCCATCACACATGGCTTAAAGGTGCTTTAACTAATACAGGGGGGTGTAGGCCTGTGGGAAATGGCATTGGACCCAGGGTTACAAAGTTAGCTGTAGCAGTTTTTGCCCGTGTCCATCCCTCTGGTCTTGCAATAAGCAAAGCCAGCTGGGGAGATTTGATGCATTTTCTGTCTTTCACTAGAAATGGTTATTGGACTACATGATAATCTTTTTGGTGCATGAAACATCTTGCAGACAGGGATCTGAATAGTTAGAGGTAACAGCTGTGTTATGAGAAGAGGTCACTAGTCAACTTAGCACCCACACAGACCAGCTTCCAAAACACTTAGGAGACAGACTTTTGAATCTATTTCACCTTTTCTTACAGAGACCCAGGGCCCTGATACACAACAGGATTCCCTTCCAGGGCACCCTCTCCTAAATGTGTAGTTAAGCAGGTTAGTTTCTATTCCAGTGCAGTTTTCCTAAGCACCCTATATTGTCCAAGGAGGAAGACATCTTCTCCTCTCTCCATTGATCATATGGGGACAGAAGAGATATTAATATCCTACCAAGCACTTGACTCAGAGCCTAAAGCCAGGCATAGTCACAAGCCCAAGGCAAAGGGTAAGTGTTTGGAGCAAGCTTGCTGCACCCTGTGTTACCTTCAAGGGCAGGTACTGCTCTCAGTTAGAAGGTGGTAGCCAGCAGGATCACTCCTGGCTGAGCCTGGAGCCAGGACATGGAGCTTTCCTTCCTACAGAGCAGGTCTGAGTATCAGCAGAATGGTGTCAGTCAGCAACTAAGAGGTGCTACGAGTGTGCTCCTAAGTTGCCCATTAGCTGCATTGCATTCAAATTGCAGAAGAGGGCTTTGCAGATAAGCTGTTCCACCACCAGCATTCAAGGTCCCATGGTGTTTCAAGGCCTCAGATACTCCAATTCAGCTGTAGTCATGGTTAGGGCTTGTATAATTTCAATGGAAGGTAAATCAGAGTTCAAACTCAGCCCCTGTCCATGGCTTACTGGACAATGTAAATGTTGCTGTTGTCCTGGTAGGTCGAAGACCTATAGAGGAACATAGTGGAGAGAAACAACAGAAGGAAGACTGAATGGCTTTGAAGTTTTGCTGGTAAATTTAGATCCTGATTTTAAAAGGTAGAAGATAAGAAATGAATAAGCTGCTGATTTTGTTTCAAAGCTGTGGTTTTAGATTATAAGGTTTGCATTAGAATGTGAAAATACAGTTTTAATTGTGTGGGAGAATGTGTCGCCACTTCATTACAAAAATATAGGAAGAATCTTGATGGCAGGAGAAAATATTGAAAGACTGTCTTGTTTTAACAGGCAAAAGTAAAACCTGTGTTGATATTATTGATGTATTAATATTATTAATGTAATAACAGTCCCTGACAGATAATCCTCCAGACTTAAACAGCATCATGTTACCCTACATGTCAAGATCAGTATTATCTTTTTTGTCTTGTTACAGTTCTGTTTGAAATTGATTTAAGGGGAATTTGCTTTGCTTTGACCTCTCTCTCTCTCTCTCTCTCAAGGTCAACCCAAATCAAAACATACTCTTGGGATAATGCCCAGGTTATTTTGGTTGGTAACAAATGTGACATGGAAGATGAACGGGTAATCTTCACTGAGAGAGGCAAACATTTAGCAGAGCAACTTGGTAAGAAAAGAAATGACAAAAGTTTTATGATTGCTTGTGAGAATGCACAAAGTTATGTCATTAATTGCTACAGTACTTGTAATGAAATGTTTGTGATACATTGACTGTAAAGGAACAGTCATACACTGCATCCCTTTTGTTTCTTCAGGCTTAGGTCTGAACTGTACTTGTTGATATCACTAATACTGTAACATCATTAGAATGGATATGTGTCCAGGGATGACCTTACGCAGAGCTGTGACATGTCTGTCATCTAAAAGTGCCTACAAGACCAGTGCTGGCTCAGAGACTGGCTTAGACTAAAGACATTATCTGATAAAACGTTCCTTATGCTGCTCCTTCAATTGGAAGTACATTATGGCCTTTGTGATAAGCAGCAAGAATAGGCATGTGTCTGTATATATACAATATGTTTAGATAGTTATAGCTACAGACAGGTACATCCTAGCCAGGGAAAAAATCTTTAAAAGAAAAAACACCAAACCTACAAAAAAAACAAGGAGATGAGAGGAGAGATTGAAGAAACAGCTTACTCGAAATGTGAACTAGGCCTTTTTGCAAGTTGAGAACATTTCGGTTGTGATTTCCAATACCAATAATCCAAAACAGAAGGATGCCTATATCTAACTCGCACTGCTAACAGTTCACCTACTGCACATTTACAGAGGTGTAAATAACATGAACCTCTGTTTCATAAAGTTTCCCTCTAAGAAGCAAATGTTGTCCACACAGAAAACTGCAGAGCTGTGAAAATCTCTGTTCCTTCTCTTTCTGCCCAGCAGTGATATCCTTTCATACCATGAAATACTTTTGAGGTGACACTGGCCAAACTGTAATGGAAAATCTCCAGAGCATCATCATAATACTACTACCCAGCTTGGTTTTTTCCTTCAAATTTGCTGATCTCTGGAGAGCATGCTCAGCAGGTGTGCAAATCAAGCACTGGCATCACTGGAGGTCAATTTCTGGGTTGTACTGGGCATGGATTTGTTATTATTTTTAAAACTGACTGTGGTAAAGGCTCAGTCTGGTGAACATGTGTGGAACTAAGATCTCCTTGTCACTGTTCCCACATAGGTGTCTAGGGGAAAGGGTGTTATGACAGTAACTGCACAGGAAACAGAGAGAGATGGTGGATTTTCACAGTATACCACCTGTGCTGGATCTAATCCCATGCTAGTGGTTCTTGACTTATGTATATTCATAGCTCGCTGACCTTATTTTTTAAAATAATTTTTCTAGTTGTACAATTGCTTGTCCTGGTAAATAATTTCATCAGAATAACTATCTATTGCATCTGTCTAAATAAGCATTACATATGTGTAAAATCACACCTCAAAAGTATGCATTAAAAATGACCATAAATTAGTCCTTGAAAGGTGACAGAAAAGATTTAACAGCCAGCTATGTCCAGAAAAATTGCCATCATTCGTGAAGAACTGAGATTCTAAAACTGTTTGCAACAAACCCAAAATGGTTGCCATTGCACCTACTTTAACAGAGGATATTTTTCTTTGCAGAAATACTTATCACATGATATATATTTCTATAATATGTTCTTCTCTCTATAAGCATTTCTAATATATATTCATTTTAATAGGAGCTAGGAAAGTATATTCAATGGAGGAAAAGATCCAAAAAATGTAACTGTATATTTTACCCCAAATTTATACCAGGCACTAAAATGTCTGGCAATAAATATTAATTTGCAATGTAGAGTTTGAAGATTTTTTTTCTTTTTAAATCACATAACTAATCTGACTTTCTATTCCTTGAACTATTTTCCTTTAGAAAGATTAATGCAGTAAGTTGACAAGGAATCCCCAAGGTCATGAATTTAGCAAGATGAGAAAGAACTTTGCATGTTGTACAGTCAAGAATCCTCAGCTGTAATAACCAATGCTTGCAAAATAAAGAGTAATGAGATAGATATCAAAACTCATGTTTCAGGCTTTAAAGCAAACTTTAACTCCCGGGATTTAGAATTCAATCTCGATGGAAGCAGATTATCCTCTGTTCCCATCTTTATTTACTCTGGGGTTTTCCTTTCTCAGATATACATCCTGTGGCTATGTCAGGGGCAGATTATTGTATTGGATAAATTGTGGCTCTGATCCAGCATGCCATTTACTGTACTCAGACTGCACACACAAATGTTTATATGTTTACTGTACAGCTGCAATCATTTCTTAAATCTGCTCAGAGACTGTGGGAGGCAGTGTCAGGAAAAGCAGAAGAACAAGTTTCCCTGAATTGTAGTAAATGCTCTGTCCATGTTGGCCACTTTGAAGGGCACATGTTCTGTCAAACGCTTGGGACTGTCTTTTGTTTCTCTGCCAGTGAGTTGATAACATCTCTTGCAGGAAGTTTTTAAAATAAGGGTATAGATTTTTGTGTCCAGCAAGACATTTTAAGACTGTGGGCCCTTTGAATGCCATGGTCTGCAACATTGATTGCAGCCACAATTACAGGCAAGCACAACACGAGTGCTGTACAAAAAACACGTTGTGAAACACTGTTCTCAAGTGTGTTTTTATTTTCAGCCCTGGTTTATTTGAAGTTACTGAGAAAATGAATACATGTACATTTTGGGCCGGGTTTTCAAAAGATCAAAAAAAGCACTGGGTATTTAATCCTCCAGGAAACACAGTGTCCTGTTGAGAAGAGCGTTATTGGAAAATTGTGCCTCTTTTGCGGCTGCTGACCTCTTTGAACAGTGTGGCCTTCAATTTTATTAACAAGGTGTAATCAATCATTTCTTTAAATCTCAGTGCTGGCTTATTTCTCAAGTGTAACCCAAACAAGTGGTTTAGGTCAACCAGCAATAGGCCTCATTACCTGCAAAGGTCTGGCTAAACTAGTCAAGTATCCTGTGGTAGCTCCGAGTACCTCTCCATAACACCATAACACTAATGGAAGTTCACAAAAGAGAGAAGAAATGGTTAAGAAAACCAGATCTGACCTTGAAGGGAAATTAACAGAATGTTTATGAAGATAGAACTTGTCTTGTTTCTATTTTAGATTTTTTTTAAGTTTGTCGTTAATGACATAGGGCATGACACTGGGGATAGCACCACCGATCATAGCTGCAAGCAGCGTACTAACTTATCTAAAGTAACAGTCAGAGGTAGGTGTCTTGAGAAAGGTGTAAAAGGGCAAACATAAAGTGATACTTTCCCAGACTGTAGCAAATTATATTTGCGGGTCTCATGAACCAAAGGCATTATCTTCATATTCAGTAGCCGTTTCATGATTTTTTTCCCATGACTTGTCCAATGATGTCTTTGAAACCATATAAAATCTTACCACCCACAACATCCTTTAAATATGCACAGTTTATCTGCGTTATCTGCTTCTGCTTTGAATCGGCCACTTGCTAGTTTTATTTGATGTTTCTTCACTGTTATATCTTGAGAAACAGTGAACAATTGTTTGCCATTACCTGCTCTGTAATGCTGTTGGTTTCAGAGACGTCTATCATATTTCTTCTTTTTCTCCAGCCCGAAATTCCCAGATTATTTCATCATTCCAGACACAAAGACCATCTCACACCTTAGCCATTCACTGTCGCCCTATTCAGTAGTTTTTATAAGTAGTACAGCCTTTTTTTCAGAAATTAGAATCATAGAATCATAGAATCATTTTGGTTGGAAAAGACCTTTAAGATCATCCAGTCCAATGATTAACCTAATACTACCAAGTCCACCCCTAAACCAATTAAGGGTAGAGTAGTAATTTCATGTTTCATGGCTTGGTGGCTGGATTATTTTTAATGAAAGTAAAAACTAGGAATCATTAAGGTTGGAAAGGATCTGTAAGATCATCAGTCCAACCATCAACCCAACACCGCCATGCCCACTAAACCATGTCCCAAAGTGCCATGTTGTTTGAACACTTCCAGGGATGGTGACTCCACCACCTCTTTGGGCAGCCTCTTCCAATGCTTGACCACTCTTTCTGTAAAGAAATTTTTCCTAATATCCAATCTAAACCTCCCCTGGCGCAGCTTAGGCCCATTTCCTCTCATCCTATCGCTAACTACTTGGGAGAAGAGACCAACACCCACCTCACTACAACCTCCTTTCAGGTAGTTGTAGAGAGCAAGAAGGTCTCCCTCAAGCCTTCTCTGCTCCAGACTAAACAACCCCAGTTCCCTCAGCTGCTCCTCATAAGACCTGTGCTCCAGACCCTTCACCAGCTTTGTTGCCCTTCTCTGAACACGCTCCAGCACCTCAATGTCTTTCTTGTAGTGAGGGGCCCAAAACTGGACACACTATTCCAGGTGCGGCCTCACCAGTGCTGAGTACTGGGAGACAATCACCTCCCTGCTCCTGCTGGCCACACTATTCCTGATACAAGCCAGGATGCTGTTGGCCTTCTTGGCCACCTGGGCGCACTGCTGGCTCATGTTCAGTTGGCTGTCGACCAACACCCCCAGGTCCTTTTCTGTCAGGCAGCTTTCCAGCCACTCTTCCCCAAGCCTGTAGCGTTGCATGGGGTTGTTGTGACTGAAGCATAGGACCCGGCACTTGACCTTGTTAAACCTCATACCGTTGGCCTTGGCCCATCGGTCCAGCCTGTCCAGGTGCCTCTGCCATCCTACCCTCAGCAGATTTACACCCCCACCCAGCTTGGTGTCATCTGCAAACTTACTGAGAGCGCTCTCAATCCCTACATCCAGATCATTGATAAAGATATTGAACAAGGCTGGCCCCAAAACAGAGCCCTGGGGAACACCACTCATGACCAGCCACCAACTGGACTTAACTCCATTCACCGCTACTCTCTGGGCTTGGCCACCCAACCAGTTTTTTACCCAGCGAAGACTATGCCCATCCAAGCCATGAGCTGCCATCTTCCTTAGGAGAATATTAGGGGAGATGGTGTCAAAGGCTTTGCTAAAGTCCAGGTAGATGACATCAACAGCCTTTCCTTCACCCACCAGGCAGGTCACCAGGTCATAGAAGGAGATCAGTTTGGTCAAGCAGGAACCAACTTTCATGAACCCATGCTGGCTGGGCCCAATCCCCTCATTGACCTGCACATGTCTGTTGAGCATGCTCAAGATGAACCACTCCATAATATTCTCCAGCACCAAGGTCAGGCTAACAAGCCTGTAGTTCCCTGAATCCTCTTTCTGGCCCGTCTTGTAGATGTGCATCACATTGGCAAGCCTCCAGACATCAGGGACCTCCCGTGTTAACCGGGACTGCTGATAGATGATGGAAAGTGGCTTGGCAAGCTCCTCTGCCAGCTCCCTCAGTACTCTTGGATGGATCTCATCTGGGCCCATAGACTTGTGAGCATCCAGGTGGCACAGCAGGTCATTAACTGCTTCCTCCTGGATTATGAGGACTCCATTCTGCTCCATGTCCCTGTCTTCCAGCTCAGGGCACTGAAAACCCTGGGGATGACTGGTCTGGCTATTAAAGACAGAGGCAAAGAAGGCATTAAGTACCTCAGCCTTCTCATCCTTAGTGACATTGTTCCCCCCCACATCCAACAAAGGATGGAGATCCTCCTTGGCTCTCTTCTTGTTGTTAATGTATTTCTAAAAACATTTTTTATTATCTCTCAGTGGCCAGATTGAGTCCTAGCTGGGCTTTTGCCTTCCTAATTTCCTCTCTGCATGACCTAACAAGATCGCTGTACTCTTCTTGAGTTGCCTGCCCCTTCTTCCAAAGGTGGTAAACTCTCCTTTTTCCCCTGAGTCCCAGAAAAGCTCCCTGTTCAGCCAGGCTGGTCGTCTTCCCTTACAGTTCGTCTTACGGCACATGGGGACAGCCCACTCCTGCATCCTTAAGACTTCCTTCTTGAATAATGCCCAGCCTTTCTGGACCCCTTTGCCCTTCAGGACTGCCTCCCAAGGGCCTTTCCCAACGAGTGTCCTGAACAGGCCAAAGTCTGCCCTCTGGAAGTCCATGGTAATGGTCTTGCTGCCGCTCCTCCTTACATCACCAAGAATCAAAAACTCTATCATATCATGGTTGCTGAGCCCAAGACGGCCACCGATCATGACATCTCCCATGAGTCCTTCTCTGTTTGTAAACAGCAGGTCAAGCGAGGCACCTCCCCTTGTAGGCTCACTTACCAGCTGCATCAGGAAGTTGTCTTCTACACGCTCCAGGAATCCCTGAGACTATTTCCTCCATGGTGGTTTAACATAATAGCATCATTAAAAGAGTAATGTTAGAATGAGGTGAAAACAGACAGGATCAAATAAATTCAGTTCAGTCATGTAACTCTACCTTACGGAGATATCATACCAAGAAAATATGGAAACATGACAAACCAGCCACCAGAGAGGACTAATTAACTTAATGTCAATATTGACATGGGAATCACAGCAAACAGACTTAAACACTACAAAAAAAGGGTGTGGAGCATAATGCTTATACTATTTTGCCTCTTCATGAATGTTCACTATGAGCACTACGTGTGTTGGCTATTGAGCGAAACCCCAATGTAGTCAGCACTTACATGCTTTAAAGCATTTTAATAAAAAAGCCATGGAACTTCTTGCAAGCAAAATGCATGCACACTTGCCAGATGCATTACTAACACAGCTTTTCTAACATACTCATCTCATGCACCTCAGCTGAGTTCAAAGCTTCATACATTCACAAATGTTTGGTGTCACTTGTCAGAACAGAAATAAAAAGATTGACTCACAGATGGCATGAATTTCTTTGTTCCTTTTATTCGTGGTCTCTATGATATATTGTGATCTACATTCTGGCAACGGATTAGAAGGCAGAGGTGTGCACAGAGCTTTGAATAGACTGAGTAACTGCACACGCAAATGGGCAGCTGCATATGTAGTTTGACATACAATTTCTCCATTTATTTATGACATTTTGCTGTGCACGCAAATTAGGTACCTAATTTTATGTGTTCTTTGGTTGCTCATGTGCTTCTGTACAACTCCTGTTTGCTATGTGTGTGCTACAAATTATTTCAACACTCACTAGTTTTTAATTGCAAGTATTGCCATTACAGAGTATATTATGTCTTTAATACCAGGGCCCCTAAAGTTGCTGCAAAAGTACAATCCTGCCATAGGTCCAAACCATGCCTATTGTGCTCACGCTGCACCAGGTACTGCAAGATCTGCCCCAAATATCTGGCCACTTTTTCTGTAAGGTCCTGTTTGTCCTATCCCACCTTTTTGGCTCAGGTTGGTTAAGGCTCTGGGAAAGCGAGCCGTTGTATCATAGAAATGATGGCTGGAAGGGACCTCTGGTGATCATCTAGAGTGATGCCCCCACTAAAATCTACCTCTGGCTCTATGTTCTGTCCAGCAGTTTTCAGTACATCAGATTTTCTGTGCCTCCACATTTCTTACACTCTGCCACCCAGGGTCACCGTGGCTGGGGGCATCCAGCATGTCTGAGCATGCCTTAGGGCGCACCCACCTGCTTTCTAAATGTATCCTGGCACACTGTCTCTCCAGAGGCCACCAATCGATGTCAGAAAACAAAACAAAACAGGCCCTTTCTGGGTGAGCTCTCACACTCCCTTCTGCAAGAGTTGGCTTCTGTCAGACCTCATGCTGCCTTCAGGGCACCTACAAAGGGCTCTGAATGCTACATGCCCCAGCGTCAGCAGCGCCTGGGACTTCAGTGCACCTCCACAGCTTGTCACTCAGAGAGGTAGCAATTTCACCCCTCAGATTTTAACACATACCTTATTTTGCATATTTTGGGGTGCTTTTCACCCTCTCCATCCTTTCTCTTCTCATCTCTTTTGGGCCATTCCTTCCTTAAAGTTTTTATTTTCAGCTTTTTCTTTCTTTCCTTCTCTTGATTCTCGGTGCTTTGAAAACAAATTCCACCAAAAACAAAAAGAAAATTTCTCACTTCAGACCAAAATCAGCCTGCCTTGCCTATTTTGTTTTCATTTTGTTCTTGGCACAGACATGTATGTAAATAATGGTCATGCGCAGGAGATGCCAGAGACCTGATTAAGGAGTGATTAGATTTCTTCAAATTAAACCCATTTAGCATCCCAGCAAGCCTGAAAGTGGAATGTTTGTCAGTGTAGTGTGCTTATACAGGGTGCAGTGCAGCATTTAGCACTTCTGTGTGATCTGATCAAGCCTGCAAGACCAGGCCTATTGCTGAGATGGGGCAGGAACATGACTGGTTTCTGAATCCCACCAGGGCTAGGGCATAAGACAGCAGCTCCCCAGCATCAGGACTGGAATGAACCTTCACTTGCCCTGGGGTATGAGCCCTGGGGGATAATGTGTACATTAGGCATCTGTGGGTACACAGGGATTATTAGGCATCTGTGAGTTTAGGCAGGAACTGAAGAGGCATTTTTAGGGCTGTAACTTTGGCATCTAAATTGGGAATCATGGGACTTGGCACTTCAGCACACAGCTTGCTAGAACAGCAAGTTCTGTTTTGCCTCCGTGGCTGGCTGGAGGCCGTGGTGCAGAAGGCAGGGTCACCAGCAGCTTTGAGAGCACGGACATACAGCTGCATCTAACTCTGCATTAAAAATTAAAATAATTGGGTTGTGCAGGAACATGTCTGTTCATAGTTCCACCCTTCACTGGTTTTTAGCTCTTTTTAAAGGGAAGATGTTAGTGCCAGAGGAAGGAGACAGACTGACAGCACTGACAAACAACAGTCTGTTTAGTTACAACACACACACAGGGTACTGGCAGAGCAACTAAAGGCTCCTGCCCTCAGAATGATTTTTTACAGGAGGGAAATGCCAACCTGCCATTGCTTTCACACACTTGGAGCTGCGTTAGAGCAAAGTTACTTAATGACAACGCGAAGGAAGGGATTGTGTTTGCTCAACAAATGTCTCACGTAAACCAATAAAAAAAAATTTCTTTGCCAGGAATCTAATTTATTGCCCAAATGCATGCATTTAAAAGGTATCTGGAAGCCACAATCAAAATCAGTACAACTGGAATTTATATAGAAACTTTCTGTTCTGAAAGACTAGAAAGGAAGGTGTTTGCTAGAGCATTACCAGTAACTGCCCCTCATGTCTGTCTGTTCTGTCACAGCTGAGGGTCCCCCTTTAGCTTTTTTTAAAATTCAGCCACCCTAAAGGTTGGATAAATATCTTAGCATTTCTGTTAATAGTCTTTATATTAGCTCTATCCAGAATGGTGCTAAAGCACTCCTCTTTGCTGAGGTAATATTAGCAAAGTCCTGTTTCAGGGTTTAATGTTGTTTTAATACTTTCCTTAACATAGTCCAACCCTGGGGCTTGTTTGGACAACAGAGGTCCCATCCAACTGGTCTACAAAGCAGAGTGCAGTGTAACCAGATCTGCTACCATATTTGCAGGTGTAGGAGATACTTTGAAGAACAGCAATGGTCACCAGCTACTTTCAGCCCAGTTTCCTAAGAGAGATGACCTTTGCAATCATGCCACATGTGTCTGTCACTTTTTGAGAAAGGGGTAGAGGTCTCAAAGATATTAACAGTTCTGAGGAAGGAAGCGGACATCTGAGCAGAGGAGAAAGGTCTTGCTGTTGCTTTGACTGACAGCCTGCAATGTGAATGCAAACCTTATTAGATACTATTCACAGCAGGCAAGAAGATAAGTGCCTGCCAATGCCCCCTCAGAACTGCCCACAGGATGCAAATCCAAGAAAATAAGGCATCATTAGCTCCTGTCTTTTATATACTATGAGATTGTTAAATGATTCATTCCCATGGTTTCCTAGATTTTGCCTTTTGTACACCGCTGTGTTACAAAGGGAGCAGCTTCCTGGAACCACTTCTTGGTCTGACATTGCAGTCTCCTACTACTCCTCAAAATACTGGATGGAACAGGGCACTGGCAAGAACAGCACTAAGGATCACAGCTCAAGCTTGTCTTTGAAGAAAGATAGTAATTGCAGGATCACACCCTTGAAGACATCTGTTAAACTTAACATCAGGGATGGTAAATAACATTTTTAGTTGTGGACTAACACTGAAACCAGAAGGTCTTCCTGATCAGTGGTGAGACATTAACATAGCTTTTGTCTATATTGTCTGTGGAATTGTGCTTAAAATTTGCTAGCTAGTGTGTCCTCTTGATCTCACATTTTCTCAGGAAGATGAGAGCGTGCAGAATGTTCCTCCCTTTGCATATGGCTCTCCCTTCTGGTTTTTTTAATTCCTCATTTTTCGAAAGCAGGCATAAACAAGTGCTAATGAACATTAATGAAGGACCCTCTGCAGAATCAGGACAAGTGTGAGGCAGAGAGGGAACAAAGTCAGTAATTCAGGCTAATGTGTTTCAGGGTGGTTATCTAAACTGCTCTGTGTGCTTTAAAGCTCACCAGGTGAACAACAGCACCATGCCAGTGTCCTGGGTGGCCCCTGGTGCTGTACTGCTCTGTGGGGCTGCTGAGAACTTGCCGGCTTTCTTTGAGTCAATGCTATTGGGAAGGAGGTCGATAAGGGAAAGAGACACAGTGTAAGAACAGCAAAGGGAAAACTGAATTAAACACAGAAGAGGCATTGAATTTAGAACATTCTGATGCATGTTCCACATATTGTTCATACATTCAGGCAGCACTTTGATATTTTGGATTTTCCCAGTTTCAGCTCTGTTCTGCCTTACCTACACACTTACCTCTTGAGCTTTGTCATATTTTTGCAGTAATTTGCTCTGCCCAGTCTCATCCACATCAGCAGTACAGATCATCACAGGCGGTGGGAACATGGTGTTCTTTGAGCTCTGCTGCGCGGAGCATCACCAGTTGCCTCACTTCAGGCTTATACTCACATGGAAAATCTTTTCTCTCCATTAATAACGAGCAGTGGAAAAAAAAATGAATAAAGTATTAAAAGACATAGATCTGAGGCCCTCATACACAGGCATTTTAAAGCTCAGGCTGTCTACGCAGTATTAGTAAAGTAATTGCAAGATGAGACAGAAGGAGAGGAGGTGTCATGGGAAAAAGGTCTGCAAAATATTCCATAACAAAATAGGAAACAACTAGAATTCAAGTATTTATTCCAGGCACAGCCTGCTAGGAAAAATGTTCCATAGCTCTTTGAAACTGTTCCACAGGCAGAGTTCCTGTTAAACAAAAACAAAAAGAAACACCACTCTAATTTATTGGGATCTTTTGCATAAGGTAACACTCACGTGGGGAATTGAATCTCCTGCCAAGGACAGTCAGTTGCTGTCTGGATGGCAACAGGAGCCTCTGTTGCAAGGGTCTTTGCAATGGTGTCTTCAGCTGCATCAAATGAGACTCTCTGAACTCTTGTTCTCCTGAATTCTTGTAATCCAGCTGGTCCTATGTGCCCACTATATACCATGATCCTTTGGCAGCAATTGCTTTAAACTGTGCACAAAGTATCTCTTACCAGACTTAACTGGCTTCAAAAGACTGTTCTGTGTGACCATTTCTGCATCTGCAAGAGCAGTTTCCACAGACCATCTACAAGTGTCTTACCTGTGTGCAGCTGAATCCATTCTACAGCAGGAACTGCCTAGAGGGAGCCCACCAGCATGCTGCGTTTTTCACTTAGGATGTTTATCAGCACATTTAAGCATATGAATAGTTCCTATCACATGGACTATGCACAGCAGGGGCTGCTTGGGGGAATCTCCATGACTGTCCAAAATTCCCACCTGTACAGTCCCTGTAAAGAATAAAACAAATACTTTGTTGTGGAGGCAGCTGGGAGTTCAGTCACTTTCTCACAGGTCAGTGCATTGTCTCATCTACGCAGGGTCTAGCTGGGGAGGTCCTGGATCATCCAGGCAATTAATGACTAAGTTGATGGGATGTGTATACAGGCATAACCTGATACCCAGCTACACCACTACTGTGACTGCAATTTCCTTCTTATATCAAAATCGTAACTGAAATTCCATAATTTCACCACAGCTGTAGTGTCTATTTTTATTTGATTTGATTAAATATGTTTGTGCTTGAACACTCAGTAAGCCTCTGTTTTTCTTGGAGAATGGATACCTCTAAGTTTTCATGGTGTTCTTACGCAGAACATCTTCACCATGGCAGTGGGCCTGTTTTCTTGATCCTGTCCATGTTACAGTATTTCCTGACATGGGTCTCCTCTCTTTGTGACTCTTTTCCTTTCACTTTCTGTTTTTCTCTGTCCAGATCTCTTACCTACCTGTCATATCTTCCATTTCATGATTATCTCATGTGCCAGTAATTCTGGCTTCTTAGCTGTAAAAACTGCTGCCCTCATAAATATCCGTAAGATTCATTCTTCTTCCTGTCACCTTCTCCAGGGCTTTGGTGTGCCATTGCTCAGGGATCCTCTCATTGTCCCTCAACCCTTCTGTCTTCTGGTCCAGCTTGTTCCTCTTTGGAATGGCTGCTTTCCTCTTGCTTCCTGTGGAGCAGACACTAACAGTTGTGGAAGTATGTGACTGTGTTGCTGTGCTAGAGTTGCAGCCAGGTTTAAACACAGAGCACTGAAAATGTGGAGGATCTTCCTTCCCCCAGAGAGTCCCCAAGCAATCTGAACAGTCTTCCCCTGCATGGAGCTCTGCAGGAGGACTGAAGTCACCAGCAAGTGAGGCTACACTGGCTTTCTCTATCTTTCTTCTAGTTTAGAACAAAGGAGATGTGTAAGCCAAGCTAAACTAAAACAATGCCATATACATTCAAACCTCCTCCCAATATATGATTTCTGTAAATGGTCTTTTATTATGCACAGTTTCCTGCTTTCCAGAAAAATGTGGAAAGGAAAAGTTTTCACAGCAACGTATACTCATACCTGTGAGGTTATCCTTACACTTCCTGCTGATATTAATAGAAGTTGTATGACCAAATCCCTGTACAGTATTTATATATCTTATTATCTGAGCTACCTATGAATACTAACTTTGGCCTGTGTTTAGCTCCTATGCATTTAAACAATTTAGCACTTTGTGACATTTCAGCAAAAGGCACCTTATGTAAATTAAAAATATGAAGAAAATTCAGAACAGAGTGTTAAGTTTTTGCATTGGTTATTACTGCATGCTGGGATATCATGCTAAGCTAAGTATAATTATCTGCTGTAATTCTAGGCTAGTACTTAAACATGCAAAAGCTACACGGTAAGCAGTTATAGGACTGAATGTGCACATTACGTCCTGTTTAGATGGCATATTGAATACATAGTACTAATGTGATCAAAGTAGTTGCATTTAAATTTGAAGCAGCCTTTCAAAATAGATTAGTCCATTCACTAGAAAACACACACAACATTCAAAAAATACACAAAAAGCTGTTTTCTGCCCTTCTGCTAAGAGTTTCAAGTGATTGACGTTTTCTCACTGGGATTTTTCTCATAATTAAACATGGTGGTAGTTGCACATTTTTATTCAGATTTAATCAGAAAGAATGAAAATAGTTGTGTAAAGGCTAAGACACTTCTGTAAAATTACCAGTGGATTAGATGTTTTGTAAACTGTTTTAATATTAAGCCCTTAGGTAGTAGAAAGACAGAAGTAGGAGAAAGTTTTAAATACCAGGAAACCCTCAGGTGAGCAATGTGGTAACTGCGGGTTAACTGTGGGGAAAAGTGAAGCATGGGGGGAAAGGCTGAGAAACCAAACAAATTTAAAAAGACAAATATTTTGCAAAGGAAGCAAGAACATGGCAAGACCCAGTGCTGGCAGGAACCTGCTGCATTGCAGGCTGACCAGCAAGTTGCAAACCTGGCCCAGATGAAGGAGGCAGACATGGGAGATGAGACATGGGACAAACGAGGGCAGAGAAGAGAGCTTAGGAAAGCTGGCTCTGCTCCATAAAGTCTTCCAGTGTCCCTTCTGGGTTAAGGATAGCTCTGATTTTTGCCTTTGGGGTAGTCACTGGGAATGGATAGATAAAAACTTGTGCTGTATTAATTAATTAAGGAAGTTTCCTTTCTTCTGTGCATTTGTGCATTTTTTTATTAGCTTGGTTTGTGGGGTTGGGAGTCCCTTTGGTATCATGGATTCACCTCTAACTTAAGTAGATATCAAATTGCAGAAATCTTTCCTTGTCTTGCTTGTTTTCTTATCTGTTTATTTCCAAACACTGTTATGTGGTTTAGCACCAAGTTAATGACATGATGGAAGTGGCTGTTTCCAGCGGAATAATGCTCAGAGGAACATAATAATTAGAGATGGAGCAGCAGATTATTCCTTCCCAATGGCTGGATATACAAGGCATTTCTGAAACAATAATAATCTCAAACTGGTGTCAATTTTTAGGTTAAACGGTTTTAAAGTAGGATTTGTCTAAGGGTATTTGGGCCAGTCCTGATTTTATCTGGCTTGGTGTAAAGCAGATAGCACCAGTGTACTTGCTCTGATTGTGTTACAATTTTAACTGCTCTTCCAATATCACTCTTTTATATGTGTCCTCTCGCATGTTTGCTTTCTGAGTGTCTCTCCACTCTTCCTTGCCAAAGAGAAGTTTGTACATTTATTGAAGATACTGCAATATGCATTGAACATAAAAGTGTTGTTTATTTTCTTAGGATTTGAATTTTTTGAAACAAGTGCCAAGGACAACATTAATGTCAAGCAGACGTTTGAGCGACTCGTGGATATCATCTGTGATAAAATGTCAGAAAGTCTGGAGATGGATCCCACCATTGCTGCCAGCAAGCAGAACACACGGCTAAAGGACACCCCTCCTCCACAGCAGCCCAACTGTGGCTGTTAATGCAGCTATCAGCAAAGGCAGCTCCAGTCTGTTCTGTTGCCAACAGAATATTTATGAATGGTCTATATGCCTTTATTTATACCTTCTTATTAATTTATTTGGGAGAAAAGTCTTTTATTTTACATCAGCAGCTGGTCAAGTATGCGTATGGAGGTGGAGATGGAGAGGTTATTAGTCTGAAAGGATGATCCATTTTTTAGCATCTGGCTTTTGCATGCAGGATGACT
This sequence comes from Pelecanus crispus, assembly GCF_030463565.1. Taxonomy (NCBI): domain Eukaryota; kingdom Metazoa; phylum Chordata; class Aves; order Pelecaniformes; family Pelecanidae; genus Pelecanus; species Pelecanus crispus. Next base: position 22,159,049 of record NC_134676.1, read on the forward strand.
ATTAGTTTCTCTTTTCTTTTTACTGTTTTACATTACACTTACTTCAGCTGGTGCCATCTCCTCAGACCACATTTGCCTAGAATTGACTCTTGTTTCATCAGTTTCAAATTATATCGTTGAATCCTTAGGGTAGTGGCCAAGGTGTTTTAAAATAAGAACCCTGATGCCACTTATATTTTCTCCTGACTGAAAATCAGTTTAGAAACAATTCTTCTAGTGAGCCAGTCCCTCACTCTGTCCAGATCATTTGTATAAGGGACACTTCCTGGAGCATATTGCCTCAGCAAATCTATACCCGTTATGTTACACATCATAGCTGACTGGAAATGGCAGAAGTTAGAAAGAAGTTAGTTCCTGGACCCAAAGCCATCAGACTTCCCTGTGAGTTTCCAACTGGATGTGGGTATCAGTGCAGACCCTCAGAGATATTAGGTACTTCACCCTGTTTGGATAGCTAGTATGTTTACATTTCCATGGGAGCTGCATGTCTAGCTAATACCTTTCTGAAACTGGACTTAATTTCTCATTCCATCATTACAGAGATCCCGGTAGTACCTACCCCAGAAGTGGAGGGCTGACTAGTTCTTTTCATTTCTACTTGGGATAGATATTAAACACACAGTTCTATTTTATCCCTGACAGAGCCAAATCCATTACACTAGGTTTTTTACAGCCAAAAACTGTCTTGTCACATTGCTGTCAAACCTGCATACTTAAGTTTTCAGGAATTTCATTTCCCATTCAATCACTGACAAAACCATCACCACACTGGCTACAAACATCTGGATTTTACTTAGACCTATTGCAGATGTGCTGCTGGTGTCAGTGAGCTGGAGTTTCACCTAATTTTTACTTTGATGAGGATATCTATCTTGACAAGACAATCAGAATTTCACAAGATTTTTAAAAACTTTAGGAGTAATAAAAATTTGTCAACATTTCTAGTGTTAGGCTGAATACATTCATAAGATCAGCAAAAGGCTGTGAAGATAGCAGAATAAAGTACACAAATTCCTTTTTAATAAAATGTTAAAAATAGTCATATTTCAGTTTTTAAAAGTACTCCTCTAGTAATTGGTGGCAGTTTTTTACATCTGTGCCCTGGAGTACTTTGTATAACTGCTTTACTTGTGTCACAGTGGCATTTTTTAACTAAATGGCATAACTGAAGAAGCGTTAACTGTTTTATTGTTTCAATTAGACAAAATTTAGGACAAAGCTGATATTTCTTAAACTGCCTGCAATGGCAAAAATCAGAAGACAAATTTGAAAAGGAAGTAACGCAGGTACTGCAAACTGCTCACAACTGCAAACAAATCCCTCTACACACATTACTTTTTTGAAGGCAATTTATACAACTCCCAAAACACACTAGGAGAAAATGGTCCCTTTTTTTTACCGATTAAATAACCTACATACACTTTGACACAGTAAAAACTACTTCCAAACAAGGCATATAGACACATAGAAAAGGGATATGCCATCAGGGCGCTACTTTGGCTGCCTAACTTAAATGAATAAATGTTCTTTCTTCAGTCTGGGGTTTTAAACCATATCTGTCCTGTTAGCTAGTTTACTTAAGCACTTGTTTTCCTAGTAGACATGGAGACTGCACTTCACTTGTTTATTTCCATGAAAAGAAAGCAGTCTTCTTTAGGGCCGATAAACAGCCAGGTGGAAGAGCCATGTGCTATCCCAGCCATAACCATGATCATCTAAGGCAGCATGTTGATAACTGTGCTGAGAGACTTTCACTAATACCTCTTCACCCACTAGGTACCAGCTACTTTAGAAAAAGTGATAAGAAGCTGAGGAAGCTTTGTGTGAGACAGTGGACAGTTTTACATCGTTTTCTTGTTAAGTGTGGTCATTCCTGCTGCAGAAAAAGGAGCATGGAAGCCTTGAGACAAGACTCAGCTTCAGCCCTCAAGTCCTTCAGAACAGGCTTAGGTTGTATTATTAGTCTGAGCCATCTTAGGCAAGGAGACAGGAGGACATAGTCACATCTTACATGAGCTTGGGCATATTCTGGATCATGCAGTATAGCTACAAGTGCAAATATTCTTCCAGCTTTGCTCTGGGATGCTTGCTGCAAAGCAGTGTTTCCTGTGCACGTTGTAACAAGGAAAAAAGACTCCAAGATGCCCCTTGCTACAGCCACACCTTGCTTGTACTCCATTGCAATGAATTCCAGACCCTCCCTGCCTCTTTATGACCATGTACACTCTAATCAGTGGTGGTAATACATTATTAGCATATATCTTTTTAAACAGATTGAGTGACAGATAGTTCTTTACTTAAATAGGATTAATTAATTGCTTTTAATTTTGCATCAAGAGTCTGGGCAGAAGAGTAACAGCAAAATCAGGGAGGGAGAATCTCTCCGCGTTTCTGAGACAGCTAACCTCCCAGGCCTCTAACATGTCTGACCTTCTGCATGCGGTGGGGAGGATGGGGGAAGCAGCTGCCAGAGTAACATTGTTCATTAGACTGTCAGCCATATGTTACAAGGAAAAGGTTAATCTGAAGTACAGCAGCAGAACCAGTCAGTACTTAAAAGGTCCTAGGATATTCATATTGACACTCAGACATTGTCAGAGTTCAGAATTAATCAGATTAATTTTTAAAGTCTTCACATCAAATCCTTGAAGGTTTTCAAGACCAGACTGGCTAAAGACCTGGGCAGACTGCTCGGACCTCTTAGTTGACAGTGTTTTGAGCAGGAGACTGCTGATATCCCATCAAACCCAATTTATCCTATCATCCCTTCCTCTGAAATGGAAAATGTGTGGAAGTTCAAGTAGACCTTTTCTTAACAATCGGGGTTACTTACTCTTGGAAAAATAGGCTTCGATTTTCCATCACAGGTTGACTTTTGCAGCCACATGTTTCACACAATATTGAGTTTTCTGCTATAAAGTGTGGTCAGATTTAGATCAGGAGCATCATGCGCTCTCTCAGCTGGAACCTGGCTATTGTACAGAAACACAAAAGGCAGAAGGGCTTTTGGAAAGTAACTTACTATCCCTTCCCCAAACATTGTAAAAATTTAGTTTGAATTCTGGGGTAACTAGCAGGATTGGGATTTTCATTCTATTTAAAACTATGCCTTGGCCTGTTCATAGGGTAGGATATCCAAAAGCAGCCTGTATCAATCTGAGCTGAACAGCTCCTTCAATCTAGTTGGGCTCCTATTTGTTATGCGATAGAACTGCAATCTTCTTAAATGCAAGTAGAGTTAGGCTGAACACTTTTGGAATTCCTAGCCCAACCTGATCAAGGGCCAAAATTTAAACAATCAATGGCTCATTCTTCACACATATCCAATAGTCACTGATTATGAGTTGTTGGAGGAGACAAGCAGGATTGGTTAGATCCCTGATCTATCCACTGGTGTAGCACAGTTCTGTCAAGAAAAAGTACCAGGCTAAAAAGAGTTCTACTTTAGTGATGGAAGAGGGCTGGATCATTAAATTGAAAGCTGTGGTAAGAGATCCAAGACTGTTTTCAGCCTTATCACAATTCTGGGTGAAAAAGTACTCACACCCTTTGCACTAATTTGTTGTCACTCTCAGCACAGAAATAGGACTGAATGTCATGGAGCCTTATTGGTCCAGCCACAGATAACCCCTTCAGCTGAGATTCAGGCCACTTCGTGGGATACAGCAGCTGACACACAGAGCATGTTCAATTTCTGAGAGATTAGATTCCTTTGGGCAGAGGATCCTGAGCTCCATAGTGCCAGCTGAACTAATGTTACACAACCCATTTTCCAAGTTATGAGCTAGACTAAAGCTTTTAGCAGCAGGTTAAACCTGTGCATGGGTAATGCACCAGGCTTACCATGTTCTGACAGTGTCTTGCTTGCTGTGTGATCAAACTAGTGCTCAGAAAATGCCTTGGGAGCACACAAGAGCACATGATGTGACTGGTTCCTATGGTGCCTCCTGGCACTAACCTGCCGAACAGCTAGCGAGCCCTGCTGGGTTGAACCTTCAGATGCATGTTTTTGATTCTGATGAGTTCATGTTCACAAGCATTCTGGTCGTTATAGTGCAACTAACTTAATACTGTATCTTTTTGTTATTGGTGATGGTTTGTTTATTTAGACCTATTTGTTTGGTGTTTGAAATACACGTGAGCTAGTCTGATTTTCTGTCAAAAAATACTCTTTCTCTCTGAACTGCTGTGTACGTGACTGTTACCTGGAACTGTTTGTTCCTTTGTGCTTATACTTAATGTAATGCCTAGAGAAACTACCTGAGCAACTACATCTATGTGGCCTTTCCAGAGCACCAGTCTGAAAGATTAAATTTTCTTCCCAGTCTGCTCAGCTCTGTATATTCAGTTGTACCACCTGCACCTTCTTTATTTTAGGGATGAAGTGCTATTTCAGGGTGCACAAAATCTGCTGGAGTTTGATCCTAACTTTGAGAATGCTTTGAGTTCTATTGTCATTTTTAGGAAAAAAAATAGTGGTACAAATTCTACATCTGATGATGATGCCTTTGTTTCTTCAAAAACAAACAAATGCAAAAGAAGCCCCCCTTCCGAATTCCCCCTGCCCCTCACCCTCCTCCCCCCAACTACTCTTTTTTATATTTGTTTGTGAGAGGCAAGTCTTATTACTTGCATTTTTAAGAGCATCAACTAAATCACTGTTCTGCCGACGGACAGATTCCTCCTTGGCCTGTTTTATATAGACAGACACACAGTGCATGAGCCTAGTTTTTCTTTAGGATGACAGATTATGTAAATCATCATAGATAAACCTTCAGGGGGTGTAAAAGCAACATGTCTTCACTGATGCCAACAGGGGAGTGAGTTGTGTTGATTTACACCATTTAATCCATACACATAGTCTCTTCAGTACACTCTGACTCCAGATCCTCTAAGGTTCATCATTTGTCAAGTCTCATGTAAAGAGGCAACTTGTTTCAATTATTTGAATGATTTCTACCAGTTTTCCTTATTAAGGGGTAAATGTAGTTCACCTTTGCAATTTAAGCTTTTCTTTTCCTTTTTTTTCTTCTTTTCTTTTCACTTTGTTTATCCATGTGTGTTCATTGAAGCAGAAACTGTAACTACACACATACAGTATACAAATATACACAGCAGTACATCTCTGACACTCATTCAGTTCCCACTCTTACTTGTTCATGTTCAGTGAGCCTTCCCCAAACACCACAGCAGAATTTATCCATAAATTCTCATTAGTACCAGAAACCAGCTGGGTTACATTTGCAGACCATAGGTTTATTATCTATGGTTCCAGCAGATGCAGATGGCTTGTCATTTATAGAATAAGGTACCTGGTATTTGATCTTGGGGGGGGAAGCAAAAGTTCTAATCTTCCAATAACTTCAGGATCATGTATAACATGCAGAAACAAAAGCTAGAGATTGCTTACCACTTCTAATGACAAATTTCCTCAAGTAATTCTGACATGTACCTGCAACTAGTGTTAAATGAAATGTTTGTGCTGTAACTCCTGTTTAATATTTTGTCAGTAATGTCAGATGTGTTGTGGCTCAGTTGGACTGTCAGAATGTGTAACCTATATACTAGTGTTTGTGGAATCCAAATGTCTTAAATGTTGCATGAAAATATGTTATAAAAATAGATATGTTTTCTATTTTTGAATACCTCAAAACTGAGGAATCATGGGCCAATAAGTGCAATATTTAATTATTTACTCAGTGTATATAAACTTGTGTGAAAGGGAGAAGTGTCATGTATGTGTGATAAGCTGTTGATGATGCCTGTGTGGCTTAAGATTTTCAGTAGATGTATGTGTCTTGTAGTAAAATTTATATAGTAAACACTTTACCAGCGTAGTGTAAGAATAATCTATTCTTAAGTCATTTAAACTATTTTTCATATATGAGACAATGTTAAAAGATATTTGTATGTTTACTGCAAGTGCATGTCAATTTTACTTTTAGAGTTGTGAGTGTCCTTTTTGAAAGTTATCATGTTACAGCAACACTAGTGGGACAGTGCTTTCAGTCAGAAGATGCTTGTAACCATTTCTAAACTATCTGCCTATTCTTTTAAAGCATGTTCTTTAGAATCATTAAAAGAACCTCCTAGAGCTCCACAGCTATGGTGAGTTGTTTGTTCTTAAAGAATCAGTTACATGCTCTGTCTGCCTGTATTACGTAATATCACATAGGCATGTTTCCTTTAATACAGTTAATTCATAATACTTACCTGAAATATTAAATAGGAGTACCCAATACTATTGCAGATGACTTGGCAAACTTCAGTTGGTGCCCTGAGCTAACATTTTCGGGAACAGCTTGAAGGTCACAGTCAAAATGGTCCAGCAGAGTGGATGGTGATCTTAATTTGTCACTTCTGCCAATTAAGTTTCTTAACTTTTTTAGATCCTAAAGATGGAAGATGTATCCTTAAATATATTTACCCAGACTCTTCACTCAACTGTTGCATAGCCCTCAATGTTGAACTCCACTGTTAGCAGTAAAGCTGAGGTATAAATGGAAACAAATGCAGCCCAGAATCTAACCATGAAATTAAAAGGAAACATCCAAAAATTTATTTTTCTTTCCTGTTATCCTTGCATATTTCTAATGGTTCTCTAAGCACATGAGCAAGGCCATCGCTATTCAGCAAAACCCTTGGGTACTTTTGGGACCTTAAACCCTGAATCACTGATCTGCCATAGGTTCCCAGCTGTGCCCACAGACTCTGCAGAGGACAAGCTCATTCTGTTAATTCTTGCTACATCTCAGATTTCAAAGGAACGTATCATCCGCCTTGGGAATTTGCTAAATAGAGATGGGCCACTCAGTCTGGGCCAAGGGGAGTAACTGGTTTTGCTGAACAATTTTCGTAACAAATTATTTTAATTAGTACCACATTAAAAGGTACATAAGTAGATTTTTAGTTTGATCTGATGCATTTTTATGACAATGTACAAGGTTGATTTAGGTTTGGGTTTTTTTAAAATTAGCTTGATCAGGAAAAGAACCAAATTTGAAGGCCTACTGGAAACCAGTATCATGGGTTTCCTTTCCTATGTCATCAAATAGTTTCTCTGAGAAAGCAAAGTAGCCAGATTGCATTAAGTAGCACAGGACGGTACTTGCAGTGACCTGAGCAGCCCTTAAAATTCTCCCTCAAAACTTCTGCAAAATTATACAGACCAAAGTGAAATGGAAATGTATGTGGAGAGAAAGCTGGGATTGCTTAATAAAACAAGGAAATTCTCGATATCTTTGTAGCTGTGAAGCAGACAAAGTAACAGTCCTCATATGAGGTATCACTTAAATTCAGATATACAGACTGCTACAGGACTGAGGATGCTTTACCTAAACTTTTTATTGCTAAGTGACCTGACTGTTCAAGGGCTGGCAGATAATTTCACCTAGCATTTTTATTTCTCAAGACATGTAGTTACATACACAAACATAAATGCTTACCTTGAAAATATGTAGCGGTTCTAGCTCCCTCAAGCTAACTTGCTTGCTGAATTGTTGTTGAAGAAAAGTTGAAGTACTTGCCTAGGATACATTTATGAAGGGCTGAGACTCAATCTGTACATCCTTCCCCAACTCTTACTGCAATATAGTTACTGTGGTTCTAAAAAATACATTAGTTTAAAATGCTGCTGGGTGACAAATTTTGTGAATCTTCTGCATACATCCACAGGAGCTCTTGTCTGAACGTGAAGTACAAGTTTTATCCATGTGCAGAGTTTTAATTCTATGTGGATGTAGAGACCATGTGTATTCCATTGGATATTCTGTTTGTATGTGACTTCTGTATACCAAGTGGATTTTGTTTGTTTAATTTTTTGTTGGAAGTTTTTTTTCCTTTTGCGATTACAATAAATATTCAAGAGACTATATTCATGAATATCTCAGTTGTGGTGACATGGCCTTACTCTCTTCCTCCCTCTGTTTATTTCCTTTCACTTACTAAAACTGGGAGAGAATGACTTCAGTTTTGACAAAATAATGGACAACAATACCACATCTGCAATAATTCATTTCATTAATATCCTCTCAGCAGTGGTGGTGGGTTGTAGTTCTGTCTGAATCCCACAGAATTCACTGGAGAGTTTGCCCTAGGAGTCTGCAGGAGAAAGGTTAGACATTTCCCTACCAAAAGTATACTGTTGCCTCAGCCTATACGCTGACCCTTTAAAATGGGGCAAAGGTTTTCCTTTGACGTTTCACTGTATAAACTGTTAAACAGCATCTGTGCCTTTTTGATGCTGTCATTGGTTGGCCATGTAATCTTAGCCTGAATGAGCCATCTCAATTGTGGTGGGTGGTATTTCACACAACTTCTGATATATCACTGTCCAGGTATGCTTTTTTCTAGACACACACACACACTTGTGTTAGTTTGAACCCTACTGTGACTCCCAAATTTATCTTCTCTCCACATAAGTCCTAATCGTCAACCAATCTGTTGAACAGGTGGCACTGTCCCCTGTGCCCCCCCAGCTCCTGCTCACTGGAGTCCACCTGCAAACTCCTTTAGCACATATTCCCTCTCGTTGTTCCACTGTGTTTCAGTCAAGTCCCCCAGTTGTTCTAGTATATTTACATCTCATCTGCAGAGTAATCATTGCCTGATTAATGTCTAGTTCTCACTCAACAGAAAGTGCTTCCTAGCTTACTGCTTGGGATCCCCTATCTCTAAGCAGATTTCTGCTGAGGCGTCTATCTGTGCAGCTCACTGCCCTCACTCATAGAGCTTCTCTTTCTGGAACTGGATCTTGTCATTGGATCACCTGTGACAATGAAAATCCCTCATTCCTGCTGGCTACCAGCAAACGCAGTGTCTCCATCCAACTTCCTCATGCCATTGCTCTGTGAGACTGTCCCTAATGTACTTGCTCTGCCTACTAGAGTGAGCAGAAGACAAGAGAATGGTGGGTAAGAGGGGGAGGATAACAGGAAAGGAACAGATTACTTCTGACGGATACCTTGGAACAAGGGTATTTTTGAATTGCTGTTATTTTCAATATGGAGGGACTTCTAACATATAGAACTAGACTAGAGAAAATCACAGATGGGTAGATGAGAACAGCGATCTACTAGGATAAAAACTGTCTCAACAACAGGTGTTTCTTGCTCAAGAAAACCCATTTTTATCTTATTTCCAGTCAGAATACTGGAGACAGAGACAGAAAGTTCCTAACCACCAAAGAAAAAGACGTCAGAAAAAGTGCTGGAACAGGGAGATATAAAGTGGCACAGAAAAGATTCCTGACTTCGAGTAAGAGCAAACAGACAGAACGTACCAGTGAAGTGAGGGTGAATGACTTAGGAATATGATCCACCAAAATCAAGAAAGACAAACTGTGGGCTTACACCTGACTGAAGGGACTCTGCAAGTTATTGAGAAAACTGAGGCAGTTAAGTGCAAGGAAGGTTAGTTGGTTTTTGTACAGATCTGTGCAACTCTTAAGCTGTAAAGTGAAAAACAAAGGTCCCTTCAAGAATCTTATGAAGTGCCTGCTATATCTGTGTACCTGTTTGCACCCAAACAAAATCCTGAAGAATTAAACTGTGAGCCAGAAGATTTACAGCTTAACTGCTTGAGAAAAAGATGTGCTTTAAGCCATGGTGAACTCAGGTCATCAGTGGCAGGCGCAGGCGATGGGAAGCTGGTGTGAGGTGCAGTCCTCTGTGATGTCCTAGCCAGAGGGTCTACCTAGGGTCTGGCCCCAGTGCTCCACCCGGGTTTGAGAAGCTGGAGGTGCTGGAGGCGCAGCAGGATGAGAAGACACCCCAGCCCAATGAGTGAACAAGAGTAAGCCCAGGCAGCTCTGCAAACCACCACAGTGGGATGGAAAATGAGACCAGAGACCATTCCAACTGTAGAAAAAAGGTCTGGAAGGGTCAATTCCCACACAAACCCCCTGTTAGGAACATAAAAAACATCTTCTTGGAGAGTTAGAAACTCTAGTACTACACTCTTCACTTCCTAACTGCTGCCCCAGGGGAGGGTATCTGGGGCCTCCCCTAAGCAGGAACATGCTCTCCTGAGGAGATACTGCCTTTTCCTCATGTCCAAGCACACGCAAAGAGTGACCTTGGGCAGGCAAATTATCACCCCTAATGATGCAATGCAGCTAGCCTGATATGACTCGGCTAGGCACAGACATGCTCGTAGCACAGCAACCTCACTCGGTGGCCCGTGCTGGTTTTTCTGAGGCCCCAGGAAGTGCGTATGCACTTGTTTCAGACCAGTGCCTGTGGTTAGAAAATAAGTCTATGAATAGCTATAGAACATCTGGGGGTGCCACACAGCATGTCTGCCTCTTGCCAGCCTCTTAAAGTTTTAAAGCTTAAATAAGGTTTTAGGAATACAACATCAGGCAGCCATTTTTTAAAACCCTGCCCTGCTTTTCTTTCAAGAAGATGTGCCCTAAGAGCAAAGCTGGCCACAGCATATTTTCATTGTTACTGTTATCTTTAATACTCAACAAAGCAGAAAAAAAGCTTATCCCCTGACCCCGATACTACCCAATCCTTTGCAGGTCAGCAACACAATGCGCGCAGCTTGCATTGCTCCAAATGCCACCCAGCCAGATTTGCCCTGCAGCAGCAAGGTGGCCACCAGCTCAAGCAACATCTGGTGGGTGTCTCAGGTGGATCTTGCTTTTGGGCCATCTCTTTTATTTCTGTTGGGGGAACAACATCAGAAATTGTGTAGAAAATAAAGCCCATTTCAAATGGCAGTTTCTCCGGTAATTAACAATAGGAAGACACGTTTTCTGATGTCTTCCCTGCATGAGGGCACATAACTGTCCACATCTCACCTGGCAAAGCAGAAAAACACTAAGGTTTTACTGTATAACTAAATTCAACTTGCAACAAATGTTACTTTCGCATCTATGCAGGATAAAAACATCTGCACTAGCATTACTGACAAGCTGGTTAAACAGCCTCGTTTGACCTTGCAGGGAATGGAGACCATCTACGAGGACAGAGGTACTTGGTGGTCATTTCAAGACTACAGGAGGTCACCTAACCCAGAGCATGCACAGGATTTCAGACACAGCCTGTCATTTAATGATTCCTATGCTTTTGGTCAATAGGCTCGCTGCTATCGGCTTTTATTATATGGGTGCTTTCCATACCACAGTGTTAGGGGACATAAGCACCTGGCCCTAGGATGAGAATTTCAGTCTGGAAATTGTCTAATTCCCTTTCTGCATGTGACTTCCAGTTTTCTTCCACTAATTAATTTCCTGAAATATAATAATAGAGATTCCTGAAATGTAAGTGTAGGGATTTTTCCTATTGCATTAGCAGATGACTTCTCTATTACATTTCAGAGGGAGCCAGAAAGACAACTTATTAACCTGCTAAGCCTTCTCTTTTGCATTACCAATCTAAAGGTAATACATGCCTGCATGGGCCCATAATGCAGAAATCACTAATTCAGCGTGGCAGGTGCCTGACAACTGCTACCAAAGCAAAACAGAGAAATCATAGAACTACATTTTAGAAATGTGCTGGCAACACTTTCCCCCTGCATTGAGCTCATTGGTGGGCTAACCTCACAAGCGTGGGTCAGTGGCCTTGGCATCTTAGTGCTGGGCAAACAGATGCTTTCTGCCCCGTTCACCACTTATATGCCGAAGAGAATCTGTGACCTTTAGTGCTGGGATTCTGGGAAGTGAGTCTTATTTTTTGAAAATGAGGTCACATAACCAGAAGAACCATTCACTGTACCAGGAAAGGTGTGGATAAATGCTGCATTCAAATAAAAAGCCACAGTGTATGCGCATGATGATGATGAGAGACAAGCCACAGCAGGAAAAGACAGATGGGCCTGGATGGTTTTGACAACCACAGATACTGTGCAAAGTCACTTCCAAGTATGAGCAACAGAAACTATGATCTTGTGGGCAGCCTCTTTCTTGGCCAACTGTTTCCCTACAGCCACCCTTCCTGATCCATCCACAAGGTTTCTCAGCACTGCATTTGCTTGGAAGGTGCTGCTCCAGCCCAAAAAGTGGGGAGTCACACAGCTCAGCTAATGGTTTCATCTCATAGTGCTAAAAGAAGGTATGGGGAGAGGGAAAGAGGAGGGTTTACGAGAGCTGCTCAAAGTCCTGGTGTAAAAGCAATACTCTTCAGGAATAGGAATAAAATTAGTAAATAAGGAATGACAGTCCCTTTGTCCATTTTAGAGGTCCCAGGGCTTCTGGCAATCCAGAGCCCAGATGTGTGCAGTTGGTAAATCTTGCTATGGGTCTTACACCGTGGGCTATGCATGCCTGGGTACAGAAATCACATAGGGTGGTCACTACGACTTGCTGCAGCCCCATGCTGCTGTGGTCAGCATGGCCAGTCCTCAAATTAGTTGGGTTATTTCAGCACGACATCCAACTGCCCTGTGCTGATGGGCTCATCTAAAAATCTTGCTTTCTCCCTTCTGCCTCTGTACTTTCCTTTGCACTGAAATGAAATGAAAATGCCAGGAATGTCTTTTAACTGACTGTCACTTCTGATCTCACAGCAAGAACCAGCCCTTGTGTTACCCAACACCCCATACAGGTGCTACTGGCTCAAATCTCTCCCAGCTCCCTCCCAGTCCCTTTTTTCCCCCTCGGGAAGGAGCAGCAGGTGCCTTTCTGCTGTGCGGCTATAATTGCATTAGATAGCCCTCTAATGTGTGTGTGCCGCAAACACACCTCGCTGTGCATAGCAGCCGCTCGGAGCCACCTGGCAGGGCCCCATCCTTGTCCCTGTCACCTGCCAGGCAGCAAGGGGAGACACAGGCCCACAAGAGGGGAAAATTAACCTTTTTGTATTAAACTGCCTAAAAGAAAGCAGTTGAGAGGAATCTGGATCTGAAGTGACTTCCCTGGCTGTGCCTGCAGGCTGAGGGGTTGCCGCTAGCCTTTTCCTTCACACTGGGCAGATCTGCTTGTCAAAGGGGTCATTGTTATTACTTTTGTATCTGTTATGGGTATTACCATGATCACCAGACCATCCACCCACCTCCCCAGATAACTCGTCGCCTACCTGACTGGAAGCCATTTGGAAAGGGGTTGGGCTCAGAAGCTGATCCCATCCAGCAGCAACTTCAACCATCAAAGCTGGGGCTTTTAGGGACACCACAGGGATCCATACTGGGAGAAATCAGGGGAGAGGGCAGCGGCTGAGGTGTGCATGGGGCAAGGTGGGTACCAGAGCTGACCCTGGTCACAGCCAAGAGGCAGGGTGAAAAGGGGTAGCTTTGGGGTATTTGGCTGGAGGTGGGCACCAGCAGGGGATGTGGCAGGGGAGGTGGCAGTGGAGGTGACAGGGGCTTCTAGAGGTGTGGTGAGAGCTGGTAAACACCAGGACAGGAGAACGTGGACTTCAGGGAATATGTGAAAAAGGGGGGAAATTAAACAATCTGGGGGATATGAAGAGGAGAAAAGAGATGGAAGAGCTGGCAGAGCTCCCTGCTGATGGGAAGCAAGAGTGGGGTCTCACCGCAGAGCTGCTGAGGACACCTGTGCAGCCCCAAGTGGCTCTGAAGCTGAGCGTCACATTGACATGTTCACAGAGGCTTCAAGGGCTGCCGATTTGGTTCAGCAAATTTGTCTAAAATACTTCAAGACATGACAATTTTTTGTTTGACTTAAAAATGAGGACAAAACAAGTCAAAATACAGTAATCTTTTACAAAGGCCAGCTCTGGGGACTAAACAAACGGAACTTCTTTTGTTCAGTAAAGAAATCCCTTTCTTAAACAGCAAATTTTTTTCAGAGCGTTTTGCCTTGGGAGCAGTTTTGTCATTTCAGCTTTCATGGGAAGAAGTTTCCATTTTAACCTGCTAGCTCAATACTGGGCTGCTCAGCCTGGTCGATAGATTGAGCTGCCCCACCGTGTGAAATTCACTTTTCCCATCACTTTTATGTCTGTTGTTGAGTGTCAGGCCTGAGCACCAAGCCGGGCTGCATTTTCTGGCTGTGGCATTGCCCCGTTGCTCACCATGAGCCATACGGCAGGCAGGCATGCGGTGCAGTCCCTCCGTACAGGCCGGGGTGATGCCTAGGAGCTGCTCTCCCGATCAGAGCGAGAGCTGCAGCGGGGTCTCGGTGAGCTTGCGGCACACGCTGCCGCGCCGGTGACCATGCACGGTCGCTTTGACCACCTCCCTCTGCCTCAGCCCAAAGCTGCGTGCCAAAGAGGGGCTACTGGAGAACAGGCTGTACAGACGAACATTACACTCTCCCAGGAACAGCCCAGCTCTAAATCTAGGAGGGATTATATCTGATGAACGCGCGTTTTCACCTGACCCTTGCCCGGTGACTTCTCTCTCGCTGGGCACAGCTGGGTAGACCCGGGCGCAGCCGGGCAGAGCTGCCCCGGCCATCCCGGCCCCGCCGCCCCCCCTCGGGACGCAGCCAGGGTTGCTGTGCCCCTGTTATACTTTGCTAATGTTTTCCTATATAATTGCCAACAGCTCGCCTTTACGTCTGTGTACAGCTCTTTCTCTTTTTTTTTTCTTTCCAGAAGAAGAGACAGAAGGGCTGTTTTCTCCACACCGGACATGAGTGGCCTCCTTTGGCCACGATGTGGCGACAAGAGTTTTTATTTTAGCTCGGTGCCGGTTGCTGAATCCCTTGCAGATAGCCATATCTGCTACCTTTTACCTGTCCGGATCCAAGCGTGGGAAAGATTTCTGCTCCGCTCTGGCCCTGCCACTTTTCCCACGCAGACCCCATCCTGCTTCGCCCGCAGCGCACATTTTGATGGCAGCTGCTGACGCTTTTCAACTCTGTCTTTAATTATAGATTTCAATATTGTCATTCTTCTAATTTCCCAAACCATGAGTCTGACTCCAGGAAAGCTGTGAGATAGGCACCCAGAAGCTATATAATATATTGGCTTCATCCCTTCTATTGTCTGGTGCGTAGGGTTTTTTTGTCTGTACTCCAAGTGCATCTGAGATGTGGGTTTAGTGTGTTAAGCATTGCTGCTTAGGTGAAGGGAAGACAGAGCAAGAACGAGAAATACTTCATGCTGTCAGCTCTCCATATATATATAAAGTGATCAAAGATGCTCTCCCACCATCCCTCATGAGCGCCCTGGCCTCTGCCTCCCCATTCAAGTTCAGCCCCGCAGTACTCCATCTGCCCCTGACCTCTCCCATGTTGTCAGCGTTGCTCCAAGCACAAAGGGCTAGAAACTCCCTGGAGAATTACTGACCAGACACTCTTTAATCATTTCCTACCAGCTTTAAGACAACACATTATGGTTCCATAGCCAGAAACACCTCAGCATTGGCAACCTTGGAAGCTTACCCAAACTTCTGCATTTTTTCAGACAGCAAGGTTAGTTGTGCATTTGCCAACACTTCCAGGTGGCCTCACAGGGCCACCCAAACAGGCTTTCCTCTTCAGGTCCTGCAACCCAGCCAGAAGCAGGAGGTGCTGCTGCACAGGACCCACAGCCTGCGGTGGCCTGGGAACAGGACTGGCGAGGGAAGAGAGCTTCCCACCCACAGCAGCTGCAGAGCAGGGGAAACACACAGCTTTAATGTGGGCCCATGATGCAGGGTGTGCTGTTTGTGTAAGCAGAGGTTTCATGTCTGTCCCCCCCCATTTCTTGTCCCCCCTGTAACCCCAGGGATAGGGGTGGGGCAGAGCTGGGTCCAGTGGGGGAGCTGGGAAACACCTTCCCACTTTCCTTGTAGCCTAACGCATCCCACCCTCCAGCGGGGAAAGTATTCTGACACCACAGGAAGGGATTTTGCCAAGATAGCAAAGCAAGGAAACTACACAGTGTATAGGAAATGCCCTTTAGCACACTGCGAATGATCCCTTGCTACCTTTGCTTTGCCACATGGCAGGCATGTGGTGCATGAGGCTACATTCTGCAAAAATGGTGTATCCCACTGCTAATTCACACAATATTATTGCAGTTCACACGCTTTCTAGGGTTTGTCTTAAAATCCTAGCCCTAAGACTGTCTCATCAGAATGCTCACAAAATGTTTACACTTTCCAAAACATTTATTACAGAGGTAAGCTGCAGACCTGAATTTTAAAGGCTGCCAGACCCTCCAGTGAAATAGCGGGAACACCAAGTATATTTCTTATTAACTTGTCACCCAGGTGAAGTGGGCCCACTCCTGACCTGTGGTCCTCCACGTGGGCAGTACAGTGCATGAGGGTGTGGAATGGTCAGCGACAGACTGGCCTCACTCTGCACCGAGCAGAGGCTGTGGATATCTCAGTCCTCCTCACCCTTCCGTCTGCCCCAAAGATGGAGGCCACCAGCTTTGGAGGCTTCAGGCTGGCATTTCCATTAGCTGGAGGTTTAAAGCTTTGAGAGGGAGCAGAGCTGGCTGCAAATGCTCAGCTGACCTCCTCCTAAAATATCAGGGGAACCTGCCCCATTCCTGGGAGAAGAGGCTGCTTCTCCCCTCACATCCCCCACATGTAAAATATTGCAACCTACTAATCCACCCCTGTCCAGCCAGAAGGCAAGGTGACAAGATGCTCAGCTCAGACAGATGATGCTCGATGCTCCTGCCCTCACCATGGAGCCACACGGGATCCCCAGCTCTGGTCTCATGGCATTGGTGGGGCGGGTGGCTGGGACCACAAAGGCTGCCTTCATGCAGCACCTGGTGTTGTCCCCTCTCAACCTCTGTTGCAGACAAAGCAGAAATATTTCTCAGCAGGGACACACACAGGGCGTGAATCCCAGTGCTGCCTTACGACTCCAGAAAGGATGCCGACCTAATTTCTGAAGGCTTTTGGGTGAGGAACATATGCTCTTGCCCTCTGAGTGCCAAAGTGGCCAGGAAGGATGGCCAAGGGAAAGGGCACTGCCAGTGCTGCTGCCCCAAAAATGTGCTCATGGAGGTGGGAGGGAGGAGAGGATTTATGATACATGTAAAATCTACTAAAGCTATGGGTTTCTTCCTCCCAGTCTTCCCCATGACTTCTCATTTAAAGATGTGACTCCTTTTGTACTCCTTTTATCCCCAGGGGAGACAGCCTGGCCTAGCCCACAGCCACAGACAGCTCTGCCGATGTCTGGTTCCTGTGCTCCCAGATCTCAGCATCCTGCCTGAATATGCCTGCAGCAAGTGATTAGGAGAAATAGTCCAGCTCTAATTTATATAGCAATGGCAGCAATCATTGCCAACAAGAGCATGAAGCATTAAAACCAGGAAAAGCAAAACCCAGAAATGGTGGTGAGACAGAGCAACTCACTTGAGGCATAAGTCCGCTGTGCAGTGGCTTTTCCTGGGGAGGACTGCTGTGACCAGCCAAGGGACTTGCCTTGTCCACTTTCACCCTCTTATGCCCCTGCTTTATCTTGGCCATCAGCTGGTTGAAATATCAGTCAAGGCTTTCTCTCTGAACAGTGTCTCTGGGACAGACAGCTGTGTTATAAAAATGTTGCTTCCCCAGTGGGCCAAGAGCAGCTTGGGAGAGCTCATCCCTGCTCCCAGCACCATCCTGGTTCTGCCTC